>NC_090651.1:388771583-388826583 GCF_040937935.1 Hyperolius riggenbachi | reverse complement strand
TTATTAGCTGATGGCCCGGCGTTGCTCGGGTATGTATTTATTAGCTGATGGCCCGGCGTTGCTAGGGTATGTACTTATTAGCTGATGGCCCGGTGTTGCCCGGGTATGTATTTGGCTGGTGTTGGCTCCGTCCACTTTTTCTAACCCTTTGACAGGGAACGCACTTGTCTTTTAGTTTTCTGTGTTTTTATGCATGCTGATGTAATTGATAGAGAAAACTGACAAAATGTATAGAGCCATCATGCAGAATGTAAGTTTTTTTTTCTGCGCGCGAACAACATATTAAGTGTGTACTAGGCTAGCCCATTGATTAACATTCTCAGTTCTCAGTTTTTCTGTGCAGAAAACTTGCATAAAAGCTGTCAAGTGCGTTCCCTGCCTGACACACACTCAATGACCAAGTTTGTGAGCTTTGTGGTTTTTGGCTTCAATGATTTGCATAGAAATGAAACAAATCTGGTTGGCTGTTTGTGGCTCCACCCCCTTTTCTGAGTTTGAGCCCCAGTCACCCAATGACCAACTGCATAGCTCCCAACTGTCCCTCTTTTGGAGGGACTGTCCCTTTTTGGGGATCCTGTCCCCCTGTCCTCCTCATTTGTCCCTTTTTCAGGACTGATGTACAGATCTATGTAAATATATGTATTTTACCTACTGAAAATATGTTTAATAAACTCTTAACTTTACTCCCATGCTATTGATACAGTTCTTATTTTCAAATGTTATTATGAAGGATAATGGACTAGAAAAGAAAGGACCAATGTGGTTTAGATTACAAACAACACATTTTTCTTACAAAATCTTTATGGTATATGTGATTAGGGGTGTGTTGGGGGTGTGGCAGAGGCAGGGCTTAAGTGTCCCTCTTTCTTATGACCAACTGTACCAGGTTTGAGGCTTGCACCATTGATGCTGGGCATACACGGGTCGATCCGGCTGCCGATTAGCCGCCGGATCGACTCCCGCCGCCTCCCCGTGGATCGATTTGCGCTCGTCCCCGCCGGCGCTTCTTATCAGCCGCTCGATTCCCCGCTATTGTCTGCCTGCGCGGATCGAGCGGGGAATCTATCCGGCAGGTCATCGGACCTGTCAGATATTATCAATCGAGCGATCAGCGGCTCGATTGATAAGGAAAGAACTCCTCGTGTATGCCCGGCCTAACAGTGCAAGAATGGCAGCAATGTAAATATTCCCCTTGAAAATCAATAGGTGAATTATGATTGGCTTTTGTAGGCTCCTCCCATCTTTCTGAATATTAATCCCAGTCACCCAGCGACCAACTGTGCAAAGTGTGAGAACCCTGCCATTATCAGTGTAAGAATGGCTGCAGTTTACATTTTCCAGTGAAATTTGTATTTGTCTCCGCCCCCTTTTTGGTTATGGGAATAAAAAGTATCCTATACTTTATTCCAGGTAATGTACTATGTGTGTGCCAAATGTCATTCAAATCCGTTCAGCCATTGTTGTGTGATCGAGTAACAAACATCCAAACTTCCGAACTTTCCCATTTATTATATTAGTAGGATTGTGTATTTGGCCTCCCAGCAGGGAAGAGGTCAATTATCCCAGCAGAGCAGGAAGCTGCACAGCCAGCCACATGTCTGCTGCATGCTGGGTGATATACTTCTCCCTGCAGGCTAAGGGATCCTTCACTTCCTGTGGCAGAGCCTGTGGCATGCTGGGTAATGTAGTTCTTCCTGCAGTATGTGCTGTGGCATGCTGGGTAATGTAGTTCTCCCTGCAGTATGTGCTGTGGCATGCTGGGCAATGTAGTTCTCCCTGCAGTATGTGCTGTGGCATGCTGGGTAATGTAGTTCTCCCTGCAGTATGTGCTGTGGCATGCTGGGTAATGTAGTTCTCCCTGCAGTATGTGCTGTGGCATGCTGGGCAATGTAGTTCTCCCTGCAGTATGTGCTGTGGCATGCTGGGTAATGTAGTTCTCCCTGCAGTATGTGCTGTGGCATGCTGGGTAATGTAGTTCTCCCTGCAGTATGTGCTGTGGCATGCTGGGTATTGTAGTTCTCCCTGCAGTATGTGCTGTGGCATGCTGGGTAATGTAGTTCTCCCTGCAGTATGTGCTGTGGCATGCTGGGTATTGTAGTTCTCCCTGCAGTATGTGCTGTGGCATGCTGGGTAATGTAGTTCTCCCAGCATATTGTGCAGCATGTGGGATCCTTCACTTCCTGTGGCAGAGCCTGTTGCATGCTGGGTATTGTAGTTCTCCCTGCAGTATGTGCTGTGGCATGCTGGGTATTGTAGTTCTCCCTGCAGGATGTGCTGTGGCATGCTGGGTATTGTAGTTCTCCCTGCAGGATGTGCTGTGGCATGCTGGGTAATGTAGTTCTCTCTGCAGGCTGTGCTGTTGCATGCTGGGTACTGTAGTTCTCCCTGCAGGCTGTGCTGTGGCATGCTGGGTAATGTAGTTCTCTTTGCAGGATGTGCTGTGGCATGCTGGGTAATGTAGTTCTCTTTGCAGGATGTGCTGTGGCATGCTGGGTAATGTAGTTCCCCATGCAGGCTGTGCTGTGGCAGGCTGGGTAATGTAGTTCCCCATGCAGGCTGTGCTGTGGCAGGCTGGGTAATGTAGTTCCCCATGCAGGCTGTGCTGTGGCAGGCTGGGTAATGTAGTTCCCCATGCAGGCTGTGCTGTGGCAGGCTGGGTAATGTAGTTCTCCCTGCAGGCTGTGCTGTGGCATGCTGGGTAATGTAGTTCTCTCTGCAGGTTGTGCTGTTGCATGCTGGGTAATGTAGTTCTCTTTGCAGGCTCTGCAGCATGTGGGATCCATCACTCCCTGTTGCAGAGCCTGTGGCATGCTGGGTAATGTAGTTCTCCCTGCAGGCTGTGCTGTGGCATGCTGGGTAATGTAGTTCTCTCTGCAGGCTGTGCTGTTGCATGCTGGGTAATGTAGTTCTCCCAGCATACTGTGCAGGCAGGATGTGGGATCCCTCACTTCCTGTTGCAGAGCTCAGGCTGTTGGAGTCACATGCTGCTGCTGCTGGGAGTTCTGGTTCCCCATGAGCTTGCTGTAGTGCTGCTGAGGTTGGGGGAGTCTTGCAGCTGAGGTGAGTATTGGGGGGGTGCAGCTGCTCTGGTGTGATTATTATGGGATATATGTGGGCAGGAGGTGGCAGAGGCTGATGGGAGAGCTGCCTGGGCTCTGTAGCACTGTGCTGCTGAGGTTGGGGGAGGCGTGCAGCTGAGGTGAGTATTGGGGGGGGTGCAGCTGCTGTGGTGATTATTATGGGGTGTATGTGGGCAGGAGGGAGCAGAAGCTGCTGGAGTCACATGCTGCTGCTGCTGGGAGAGCTGGCTGGGCTCTGTAGTGCTGCTGAGGTTGGGGGAGGCTTGCAGCTGAGGTGAGTATTGGGGGGGTGCAGCTGCTCTGGTGTGATTATTATGGGATATATGTGGGCAGGAGGTGGCAGAGGCTGCTGGGAGAGCTGGCTGGACTCTGTAGTGCTGCTGAGGTTGGGGGAGGCTTGCAGCTGAGGTGAGTATTGAGGGGGTGGGGGTGCAGCTGCTGTGGTGTGATTATTATGGGGTGTATGTGGGCAGGAGGGAGCAGAGGCTGCTGGAGTCACATGCTGCTGCTGCTGGGAGAGCTGTCTGGGACATGGGCAACGGAGCAGTGCTTTTCAGCGCTGCAAGATTTGGGTGCAGCCGGCGCCTCCATATTCCTATTGCGGCGCTCAGTGAGTAGCGTCGGCGCTGTCAGAAGACGGAGCCAAAGTTGCTTAAAAACACAATAATTCGGCCTCCAGCAATCGCTGGAAGCCAAATTATTTAATTCCCCCACTATCCATATCAGCCTGGAGGGGGAATAGTAATTATATCGGCCCGGACTTGTGCAGCAGCAGGATCAGCCATATAACAGCTGTATCCTGTGCCCAAGTCTCTCAGCACTGATCTCCCATATATGGCTCTGGGACTTGTGCAGCAGCAGGATCAGCCATATAACAGCTGTATCCTGTGCCCAAGTCTCTCAGCACTGATCTCCCATATATGGCTCTGGGACTTGTGCAGCAGCAGGATCAGCCATATACCGGCTGTACCCTGCACCCAAGTCTCCCGGCACTGATCTCCCATATATGCCTCTGGGACTTGTGCAGCAGCAGGATCAGCCATATACCGGCTGTATCCTGCGCCCAAGTCTCCCGGCACTGATCTCCCATATATGCCTCTGGGACTTGTGCAGCAGCAGGATCAGCCATATAACAGCTGTATCCTGCGCCCAAGTCTCCCGGCACTGATCTCCCATATATGCCTCTGGGACTTGTGCAGCAGCAGGATCAGCCATATACCGGCTGTATCCTGCGCCCAAGTCTCCCGGCACTGATCTCCCATATATGCCTCTGGGACTTGTGCAGCAGCAGGATCAGCCATATACCAGCTGTATCCTGTGCCCAAGTCTCCCGGCACCAATCTCCCATATATGCCTCTGGGACTTGTGCAGCAGCAGGATCAGCCATATAACAGCTGTATCCTGCGCCCAAGTCTCCCGGCACTGATCTCCCATATATGGCTCTGGGACTTGTGCAGCAGCAGGATCAGCCATATAACAGCTGTATCCTGCGCCCAAGTCTCCCGGCACTGATCTCCCATATATGCCTCTGGGACTTGTGCAGCAGCAGGATCAGCCATACACCGGCTGTATCCTGCGCCCAAGTCTCCAGCACTGATCTCCCATATATGCCTCTGGGACTTGTGCAGCAGCAGGATCAGCCATATACTGGTTGTATCCTGTGCCCAAGTCTCCCGGCCCCGATCTCCCATATATGCCTCTGGGACTTGTGCAGCAGCAGGATCAGCCATATACCAGCTGTATCCTGCGCCCAAGCCCCCCGACACTGATCTCCCATACATGCCTCTGGGACTTGTGCAGCAGCAGGATCAGCCATATACCGGCTGTATCCTGCGCCCAAGTCTGCCGGCACTGATCTCCCATATATGCCTCTGGGACTTGTGCAGCAGCAGGATCAGCCATATACCGGCTGTATCCTGCGCCCAAGTCTCCTGGCACTGATCTCCCATATATGCCTCTGGGACTTGTGCAGCAGCAGGATCAGCCATATACCGGCTGTATCCTGCGCCCAAGTCTCCCAGCACTGATCTCCCATATGTGCCTCTGGGACTTGTGCAGCAGCAGGATCAGCCATATACCGGCTGTATCCTGCGCCCAAGTCTCCCGGCACTGATCTCCCATATATGGCTCTGGGACTTGTGCAGCAGCAGGATCAGCCATATACCGGCTGTATCCTGCACCCAAGTCTCCCGGCACCGATCTCCCATATATGCCTCTGGGACTTGTGCAGCAGCAGAAGCAGCCATATACCGGCTGTATCCTGCGCCCAAGTCTCCCGGCACCGATCTCCCATATATGCCTCTGGGACTTGTGCAGCAGCAGGATCAGCCATATACCGGCTGTATCCTGCGCCCAAGTCTCCCGGCACTGATCTCCCATATATGCCTCTGGGACTTGTGCAGCAGCAGGATCAGCCATATACCGCTGTATCCTGCGCCCAAGTCTCCCGGCACTGATCTCCCATATATGCCTCTGGGACTTGTGCAGAAGCAGGATCAGCCATATACCGGCTGTATCCTGCACCCAAGTCTCCCGGCACCGATCTCCCATATATGCCTCTGGGACTTGTGCAGCAGCAGAAGCAGCCATATACCGGCTGTATCCTGCGCCCAAGTCTCCCGGCACTGATCTCCCATATATGCCTCTGGGACTTGTGCAGCAGCAGGATCAGCCATATACCGGCTGTATCCTGCGCCCAAGTCTCCCGGCACTGATCTCCCATATATGCCTCTGGGACTTGTGCAGCAGCAGGATCAGCCATATACCGCTGTATCCTGCGCCCAAGTCTCCCGGCACTGATCTCCCATATATGCCTCTGGGACTTGTGCAGAAGCAGGATCAGCCATATACCGGCTGTATCCTGCGCCCAAGTCTCCCGGCACTGATCTCCCATATATGCCTCTGGGACTTGTGCAGCAGCAGGATCAGCCATTTACCGGCTGTATCCTGCGCCCAAGTCTCCCGGCACTGATCTCCCATATATGGCTCTGGGACTTGTGCAGCAGCAGGATCAGCCATATACCGGCTGTATCCTGCGCCCAAGTCTCCCGGCACTGATCTCCCATATATGGCTCTGGGACTTGTGCAGCAGCAGGATCAGCCATATACCGGCTGTATCCTGCGCCCAAGTCTCCCGGCACTGATCTCCCATATATGCCTCTGGGACTTGTGCAGCAGCAGGATCAGCCATATACCGGCTGTATCCTGCGCCCAAGTCTCCCGGCACTGATCTCCCATATATGCCTCTGGGACTTGTGCAGCAGCAGGATCAGCCATATAACAGCTGTATCCTGCGCCCAAGTCTCCCGGCACGGATCTCCCATATATGCCTCTGGGACTTGTGCAGCAGCAGGATCAGCCATATACCGGCTGTATCCTGCGCCCAAGTCTCCCGGCACTGATCTCCCATATATGCCTCTGGGACTTGTGCAGCAGCTCGATCAGCCATATACCAGCTGTATCCTGTGCCCAAGTCTCCCGGCACCAATCTCCCATATATGCCTCTGGGACTTGTGCAGCAGCAGGATCAGCCATATAACAGCTGTATCCTGCGCCCAAGTCTCCCGGCACTGATCTCCCATATATGGCTCTGGGACTTGTGCAGCAGCAGGATCAGCCATATAACAGCTGTATCCTGCGCCCAAGTCTCCCGGCACTGATCTCCCATATATGCCTCTGGGACTTGTGCAGCAGCAGGATCAGCCATACACCGGCTGTATCCTGCGCCCAAGTCTCCAGCACTGATCTCCCATATATGCCTCTGGGACTTGTGCAGCAGCAGGATCAGCCATATACTGGTTGTATCCTGTGCCCAAGTCTCCCGGCCCCGATCTCCCATATATGCCTCTGGGACTTGTGCAGCAGCAGGATCAGCCATATACCAGCTGTATCCTGCCCCCAAGCCCCCCGACACTGATCTCCCATACATGCCTCTGGGACTTGTGCAGCAGCAGGATCAGCCATATACCGGCTGTATCCTGCGCCCAAGTCTGCCGGCACTGATCTCCCATATATGCCTCTGGGACTTCTGCAGCAGCAGGATCAGCCATATACCGGCTGTATCCTGCGCCCAAGTCTCCTGGCACTGATCTCCCATATATGCCTCTGGGACTTGTGCAGCAGCAGGATCAGCCATATACCGGCTGTATCCTGCGCCCAAGTCTCCCAGCACTGATCTCCCATATGTGCCTCTGGGACTTGTGCAGCAGCAGGATCAGCCATATACTGGCTGTATCCTGCGCCCAAGTCTCCCGGCACCGATCTCCCATATATGCCTCTGGGACTTGTGCAGCAGCAGAAGCAGCCATATACCGGCTGTATCCTGCGCCCAAGTCTCCCGGCACTGATCTCCCATATATGCCTCTGGGACTTGTGCAGCAGCAGGATCAGCCATATACCGGCTGTATCCTGCGCCCAAGTCTCCCAGCACCGATCTCCCATATATGCCTCTGGGACTTGTGCAGCAGCAGGGTCAGCCATATACCGGCTGTACCCTGCGCCCAAGTCTCCCGGCACTGATCTCCCATACATGCCTCCGGGACTTGTGCAGCAGCAGGATCAGCCATATACCGGCTGTATCCTGCGCCCAAGTCTACCGGCACTGATCTCCCATATATGCCTCTGGGACTTGTGCAGCAGCAGGATCAGCCATATACCGGCTGTATCCTGCGTCCAAGTCTCCCGGCACTGATCTCCCATATATGCCTCTGGGACTTGTGCAGCAGCAGGATCAGCCATATACCGGCTGTATCCTGCGCCCAAGTCTCCCGGCACTGATCTCCCATATATGCCTCTGGGACTTGTGCAGCAGCAGGATCAGCCATATACCGGCTGTATCCTGCGCCCAAGTCTCCCGGCACTGATCTCCCATATATGCCTCTGGGACTTGTGCAGCAGCAGGATCAGCCATATACCGGCTGTATCCTGCGCCCAAGTCTCCCGGCACTGATCTCCCATATATGCCTCTGGGACTTGTGCAGCAGCAGGATCAGCCATATACCGGCTGTATCCTGCGCCCAAGTCTCCCGGCACTGATCTCCCATATATGCCTCTGGGACTTGTGCAGCAGCAGGATCAGCCATATACCGGCTGTATCCTGCGCCCAAGTCTCCCGGCACTGATCTCCCATATATGCCTCTGGGACTTGTGCAGCAGCAGGATCAGCCATATACCGCTGTATCCTGCGCCCAAGTCTCCCGGCACTGATCTCCCATATATGCCTCTGGGACTTGTGCAGAAGCAGGATCAGCCATATACCGGCTGTATCCTGCGCCCAAGTCTCCCGGCACTGATCTCCCATATATGGCTCTGGGACTTGTACAGCAGCAGGATCAGCCATTTACCGGCTGTATCCTGCGCCCAAGTCTCCCGGCACTGATCTCCCATATATGGCTCTGGGACTTGTGCAGCAGCAGGATCAGCCATATACCGGCTGTATCCTGCGCCCAAGTCTCCCGGCACTGATCTCCCATATATGCCTCTGGTACTTGTGCAGCAGCAGGATCAGCCATATACCGGCTGTATCCTGCGCCCAAGTCTCCCGGCACTGATCTCCCATATATGCCTCTGGGACTTGTGCAGCAGCAGGATCAGCCATATAACAGCTGTATCCTGCGCCCAAGTCTCCCGGCACTGATCTCCCATATATGCCTCTGGGACTTGTGCAGCAGCAGGATCAGCCATATACCAGCTGTATCCTGTGCCCAAGTCTCCCGGCACCAATCTCCCATATATGCCTCTGGGACTTGTGCAGCAGCAGGATCAGCCATATAACAGCTGTATCCTGCGCCCAAGTCTCCCGGCACTGATCTCCCATATATGGCTCTGGGACTTGTGCAGCAGCAGGATCAGCCATATAACAGCTGTATCCTGCGCCCAAGTCTCCCGGCACTGATCTCCCATATATGCCTCTGGGACTTGTGCAGCAGCAGGATCAGCCATACACCGGCTGTATCCTGCGCCCAAGTCTCCAGCACTGATCTCCCATATATGCCTCTGGGACTTGTGCAGCAGCAGGATCAGCCATATACTGGTTGTATCCTGTGCCCAAGTCTCCCGGCCCCGATCTCCCATATATGCCTCTGGGACTTGTGCAGCAGCAGGATCAGCCATATACCAGCTGTATCCTGCGCCCAAGCCCCCCGACACTGATCTCCCATACATGCCTCTGGGACTTGTGCAGCAGCAGGATCAGCCATATACCGGCTGTATCCTGCGCCCAAGTCTGCCGGCACTGATCTCCCATATATGCCTCTGGGACTTCTGCAGCAGCAGGATCAGCCATATACCGGCTGTATCCTGCGCCCAAGTCTCCTGGCACTGATCTCCCATATATGCCTCTGGGATTTGTGCAGCAGCAGGATCAGCCATATACCGGCTGTATCCTGCGCCCAAGTCTCCCAGCACTGATCTCCCATATGTGCCTCTGGGACTTGTGCAGCAGCAGGATCAGCCATATACCGGCTGTATCCTGCGCCCAAGTCTGCCGGCACTGATCTCCCATATATGCCTCTGGGACTTGTGCAGCAGCAGGATCAGCCATATACCGGCTGTATCCTGCACCCAAGTCTCCCGGCACTGATCTCCCATATATGCCTCTGGGACTTGTGCAGCAGCAGAAGCAGCCATATACCGGCTGTATCCTGCGCCCAAGTCTCCCGGCACTGATCTCCCATATATGCCTCTGGGACTTGTGCAGCAGCAGGATCAGCCATATACCGGCTGTATCCTGTGCCCAAGTCTCCCAGCACCGATCTCCCATATATGCCTCTGGGACTTGTGCAGCAGCAGGGTCAGCCATATACCGGCTGTACCCTGCGCCCAAGTCTCCCGGCACTGATCTCCCATACATGCCTCCGGGACTTGTGCAGCAGCAGGATCAGCCATATACCGGCTGTATCCTGCGCCCAAGTCTACCGGCACTGATCTCCCATATATGCCTCTGGGACTTGTGCAGCAGCAGGATCAGACATATACCGGCTGTATCCTGCGCCCAAGTCTCCCGGCACTGATCTCCCATATATTCCTCTGGGACTTGTGCAGCAGCAGGATCAGCCATATACCGGCTGTACCCTGCGCCCAAGTCTCCCGGCACTGATCTCCCATATATGCCTCTGGGACTTGTGCAGCAGCAGGATCAGCCATATACCGGCTGTATCCTGCGCCCAAGTCTCCCGGCACTGATCTCCCATATATGCCTCTGGGACTTGTGCAGCAGCAGGGTCAGTTATATACCGGCTGTACCCTGCGCCCAAGTCTCCCGGCACTGATCTCCCATATATGCCTCTGGGACTTGTGCAGCAGCAGGGTCAGCCATATACCGGCTGTATCCTGCGCCCAAGTCTCCCGGCACTGATCTCCCATATATGCCTCTGGGACTTGTGCAGCAGCAGGATCAGCCATATACCGGCTGTATCCTGCGCCCAAGTCTCCCGGCACTGATCTCCCATATATGCCTCTGGGACTTGTGCAGCAGCAGGATCAGCCGGGAGACTTGGGCGCAGGATACAGCCGGTGTATGGCTGATCCTGCTGCTGTACAAGTCCCAGAGGCATATATGGGAGATCAGTGCCGGTAGACTTGGGAGCAGGGTACAGCCGGTATATGGCTGATCCTGCTGCTGTACAAGTCCCAGAAGCATATATGGGAGATCAGTGCCGGGAGACTTGGGTGCAGGATACAGCCGGTATATGGCTGATCCTGCTGCTGCACAAGTCCCAGAGGCATATATGGGAGATCAGTGCCGGGAGACTTGGGCGCAGGATACAGCCGGTATATGGCTGATCCTGCTGCTGCACAAGTCTCAGAGGCATATATGGGAGATCAGTGCCGGGAGACTTGGGCGCAGGATACAGCCGGTATATGGCTGATCCTGCTGCTGCACAAGTCCCAGAGGCATATATGGGAGATCAGTGCCGGGAGACTTGGGCGCAGGATACAGCCGGTATATGGCTGATCCTGCTGCTGCACAAGTCCCAGAGGCCATATACCGGCTGTATCCTGCGCCCAAGTCTACCGGCACCGATCTCCCATATATGTCTCTGGGACTTGTGCAGCAGCAGGACCAGCCATATACCGGCTGTATCCTGCGCCCAAGTCTCCCAGCACCGATCTCCCATATATGCCTCTGGGACTTGTGCAGCAGCAGGATCAGCCATATACCGGCTGTATCCTGCGCCCAAGTCTCCCGGCACTGATCTCCCATATATGTCTCTGGGACTTGTGCAGCAGCAGGATCAGCCATATACCGGCTGTATCCTGCGCCCAAGTCTACCGGCGCCGATTTCAAATGTACTCCCAGAGAACCCCTTTAAAGCACACCTGAACTGAGAGGCCTATGAAGGCTGACATATTTATTTCCTTTTAAAGGATACCCGAGGTGAGTGGTTACAGAAGAATGTACACTATATGTCTTACTGTGCAGTAAAATGACCCAATTCTGTTACTGTAGTTGCCGCTCTTTGACCCGGACACACAATGTTGCGCATGCGCGCTCTGTCAGCTCTGGAGCCTTGTGACTGCGCTCATTAATGTGCACTGCAGTCACACGGTCACAAGGCTGCGCATGCGCTAGTATGTCCGGGTCAAACGTGCACACATTCTACTGTAACTGCTTGCCTCGGGTGTCCTTAAAACAATACAGATCGCCTGGCTGCCATACTGAGCCTCTGCCACTAATACTTTTAGCCACAGCACCTGAACAAGCATGCAGATCAGACAGATGTTTCTGAAAAAATTAGCTACGTGCTTGTTTCAGACACTACTGCAGCTAGAAAGATCAGCAGGACTGCCAGGCAACAGGAAATAAATATGACAGCCTCCATATTCTTCCCACTTCAGTTGTCCTTTAAGCCTCATGTAGACCAGTCCCGCCCAATCGGGCAGCGATATGTGGCAGATTGTGACAGCTGAGAGCCTTGCTCTCCTCACCCCTCCTGCTGTGTGGTGCCAGTCCCATGCTGCTCCGTGACCCCTCCCCCTCCTGCTGTGTGGCGCCAGTCCCATGCTGCTCCGTGACCCCTCCCCCTCCTGCTGTGTGGCGCCAGTCCCATGCTGCTCCGTGACCCCTCCTGCCGTGTGGCGCCAGTCCCATGCTGCTCCATGACCCCTCCCCCTCCTGCTGGGGGGCGCCAGTCCCATGCTGCTCCGTGACCCCTCCCCCTCCTGCTGTGTGGCGCCAGTCCCATGCTGCTCCGTGACCCCTCCCCCTCCTGCTGGGGGGCACCAGTCCCATGCTGCTCCGTGACCCCTCCCCCCTCCTGCTGGGGGGCGCCAGTCCCATGCTGCTCCATGACCCCTCCCCCTCCTGCTGTGTGGCGCCAGTCCCATGCTGCTCCATGACCCCTCCCCGTCCTGCTGGGGGGCGCCAGTCCCATGCTGCTCCGTGACCCCTCCCCCTCCTGCTGTGTGGCGCCAGTCCCATGCTGCTCCATGACCCCTCCCCCTCCTGCTGGGGGGGCGCCAGTCCCATGCTGCTCCATGACACCTCCCCCCTCCTGCTGGGGGGCGGCAGTCCCATGGTGCTCTGTGTCCCCCCACTCCATGCATAAGAACACAACATAATGCAGGCTAGCGACGTGTCTGCCTGTACAGCCAGGGCCCTGAGATGTTACCCGGGGGGAGGGGGGGAGCAGGTATGGGAGTCCGTGGGACAGATCAGTGCATTAGATTACATCCATGACCCTCCTTTCCGAGTGCGGTCAATGCGGCGTGTCCATCGATGCAGAAAAACTGCTCCAAACCCCAAACTTGCAGTCCGCCAAATGGATTCATTCTAACCGAGCAATGTGAGCAGATCCTATTGATTATCACAGGATCCGCTCACCTCCGTTAAGATCCGGTCTGTTTAGTTCTGCTTGGCGGGATGGTGTTAACGCCAGCGTGAACCAGGCTTTGGTTTCCATTGATACTACGGCTGGTAGAGTGGAGGGGTAGCTAACAGCTCTTTCATTTTTAACAATAAAAGTAGAGATGTATCAGAGATCTAAACATAGCAAAAATCGAGTCCCTCGCTGTCCTCCCGCGGTCTGCCGTTCAGCCGCGATCAGTCGCAGTAACAGGCTCAGTCTGGGTCTTCTGCACATGTGCTGACCTCCCATGCATGCGCAGTACACCCGGCCTGACGCTACTGAAACAGTTATAGGGGCTGAACGGCGTACCACGGGAGGACGGCGAAGGACTCAGACGTGTTCATGGGGCTGGAGGAATCCCCGGGTAAGTATCGATTTTTGCCACTTTTCGATCTCTGGTTTACTTTAAGGGCTAATTCACAGTTTGTGTTGCAAACCTGGACCTGTTCACGTTTCTGCTTTGTAACACATATTCATATTATTATGTGTAGCACTGACATCTTCTGCAGCACATTACAGAGTACATAGTCATGTCACTGACTGTCCTCAGAGGAGCTCACAGTCTAATCCTACCATAGTCATTGTCTAATGTCCTACCATATTATTATTATTATTATTATGTATTTATATAGCACTGACATCTCCTGCAGCACACTACAGAGTACATAGCCATGTCACTGACTGTCCTCAGAGGAGCTCACACTCTAATCCTACCATAGTCATAGTCTAATGTCCTACTATATTATTATTATGTATTTATATAGCACTGACATCTTCTGCAGCACATTACAGAGTACATAGTCATGTCACTGACTGTCCTCAGAGGAGCTCACAGTCTAATCCTACCATATTCATAGTCTAATGTCCTACCATATTATTATTATGTATTTATATAGCACTGACCTCTCCTGCAGCACATTACAGAGTACATAGTCATGTCACTGACTGTCCTCAGAGGACCTCACAATCTAATCCTACCATAGTCACAGTCTATATGTCCTACCATATTATTATTATGTATTTATATAGCACTGACATCTCCTGCAGCACATTACAGAGTACATAGTCATGTCACTGACTGTCCTCAGAGGAGCTCACACTCTAATCCTACCATAGTCATAGTGTAATGTCCTACCATATTATTATTATTATTATGTATTTATATAGCACTGACCTCTCCTGCAGCACTGTACAGAGTACATAGTCATGTCACTGACTGTCCTCAGAGGAGCTCACACTCTAATCCTACCATAGTCATAGTCTAATGTCCTACCATATTATTATTATGTATTTATATAGCACTGACATCTTCTGCAGCACATTACAGAGTGCATAGTCATGTCACTGACTGTCCTCAGAGGAGCTCACATTCTAATCCTACCATAGTCATAGCCTAATGTCCTACCATATTATTATTATTATGTATTTATATAGCACTGACATCTCCTGCAGCACATTACAGAGTACATAGTCATGTCACTGACTGTCCCCAGAGGAGCTCACACTCTAATCCCTACCATAGTCATAGTGTAATGTCCTAGCATATTATTATTATGTATTTATATAACACTGACATGTTCTGCAGCACATTACAGAGTACATAGTCATGTCACTGACTGTCCTCAGAGGAGCTCACACTCTAATCCTACCATAGTCATAGTGTAATGTCCTACCATATTATTGTTATGTATTTATATAGCACTGACATCTTCTGCAGCACATTACAGAGTACATAGTCATGTCACTGACTGTCCTCAGAGGAGCTCACACTCTAATCCTACCATAGTCATAGTCTAATGTCCTACCATATTATTATTATGTATTTATATAGCACTGACATCCTCGGCAGCACATTGCATAGTACATAGTCATGTCACTGGCTGTCCTCAGAGGAGCTCACACTCTAATCCTACCATAGTCATAGTCTAATGTCCTACCATATTATTATTATGTATTTATATAGCACTGACATCCTCTGCAGCACATTACAGAGTACATAGTCATGTCACAAACTGTCCTCAGAGGAGCTCACAAGCTAATCCTACCATAGTCATAGTCTAATGTCCTACCATATTATTATGTATTTATATAGCACTGACATCTCCTGCAGCACATTACAGAGTACATAGTCATGCCACTGACTGTCCTCAGAGGAGCTCACAATCTAATCCTACCATAGTCATAGTGTAATGTCCTACCATATTATTATTATGTATTTATATAGCAGTGACATATTCTGCAGCACATTACAGAGCACATAATCATGTCACTGACTGTCCCCAGAGGAGCTCACACTCTAATCCTACCATAGTCATAGTGTAATGTCCTACCATATTATGTATTGATATAGCACTGACATCTCCTGCAGCACATTACATAGTACATAGTCATGTCACTGACTGTCCTCAGAGGAGCTCACACTCTAATCCTACCATAGTCATATTCTAATGTCCTACCATATTATTATTATGTATTTATATAGCACTGACATCTTCTGCAGCACATTACAGAGTGCATAGTCATGTCACTGACTGTCCTCAGAGGAGCTCACACTCTAATCCTACCATAGTCATAGTCTAATGTCCTACCATATTATTATTATTATGTATTTATATAGCACTGACATCTTCTGCAGCACTGTACAGAGTACATAGTCATGTCACTGACTGTCCTCAGAGGAGCTCACACTCTAATCCTACCATAGTCATAGTCTAATGTCCTACCATATTATTATTATGTATTTATATAGCACTGACATCTTCTGCAGCACATTACAGAGTGCATAGTCATGTCACTGACTGTCCTCAGAGGAGCTCACACTCTAATCCTACCATAGTCATAGTGTAATGTCTTCCCATATTATTATTATGTATGTATATAGCACTGACATCTTCTGCAGCACATTACAGAGTACATAGTCATGTCACTGACTGTCCTCAGAGGAGCTCACACTCTAATCCTACCATAGTCATAGTGTAATGTCTTCCCATATTATTATTATGTATGTATATAGCACTGACATCTTCTGCAGCACATTACAGAGTACATAGTCATGTCACTGACTATCCTCAGAGGAGCTCACACTCAGTCATAGTCTAATGTCCTACCATATTATTATTATCTATATATATATAATAGAGTAAGTGCCTCAACCTTCGAGCAAGAAGAAGTACTTTGCATGAGAAAATGTATGCGTGCTCAATCACCAAGTTTTAGGCTTCTTTTCCACGGACTGTTGAGCTGTGTGCGCAGCAAGCAGTTACCAGGCAGCAGCAAGCAGTTACCAGGCAGCAGCAAGCAGTTACCAGGGAGCAGCAAGCAGTTACCAGGGAGCAGCAAGCAGTTACCAGGGAGCAGCAAGCAGTTACCAGGGAGCAGCAAGCAGTTACCAGGGAGCAGCAAGCAGTTACCAGGGAGCAGCAAGCAGTTACCAGGGAGCAGCAAGCAGTTACCAGGGAGCAGCAAGCAGTTACCAGGGAGCAGCAAGCAGTTACCAGGGAGCAGCAAGCAGTTACCAAGCAGCAGTGAGCAGATACCAGGCAGCAACAAGCTGTTACCAGGCAGTAGTGAGCAGTTGTAAGAGTTTGAGAGGCATGTTACTGCCTATCAACTGTCCGTGGAAAAGAGGCCTACCCTAGCAAGTCTGGCTTTGCAAATCTGGCCTAATTGGCTATTCATGAGGCAATGCTCATGCAAATATGCATTTGCTTTTGCATGCCAAACTATGCAGGGTCAAAAAACCAATACTGCAAAGCAGTCGCCGTGCTACATGCCAGTGATGAGCGAAAATGCAAAAATTTGTTTCGATAAATTTTTACCGAATTTTCGCCTAATTTCGTTTTGACAGGCAAATTTTCCATCTAATTTTTTCACGTTAATTTTCGCCTAAGGCCAGTCATTTTCTCATTACTTGCGTATGATTGCGGACATTTTCCACATAAGGGCATTAGCGCCCGCATTCAGAGAAGTTTCTTGCGCATTATTGCGGGCATTTTTCCGTATAAACGTCCGCATAGATTGAATTTCCATGCGGATTATTGTGGACATTTTTTCGCATAAGGGCATAAGCATCCGCATACAATGAATTTTCAATGCTGGTTGAAAACGCAAATATTTCTGAAGATTTTCGTGAAAATTCGCCAAAAAACGAAAACTGGATTTTCGAGGCGAAAATTCGCAAGCAACACTGCTACATGCTACATTAGCACTATCCAGGAGCGCCACGGGGAGGATTCCCAATGCCCCCCTTTTATACAACCGGGGGGACCACAGGGTCCCAGGCTCTCTCACTGCCTGGGAACCACAGCGACATCCCGGAGGGGGAGGCGCAGGCGACCCCCCCCCCCCCCCCCAAGCGTGGCCAGCGTCGGGGAGAGCCGTCCACACCCACCTCCCAATATTAAAAACAGGCACTTACCTTAACGTCCATTGCGTTCTGCTACATGCGCATTAACTTGGGGGCACCACATGAGAAAGGAGTGAAGCATGGGTCACCCCGAGCTTTAGAGCTCAGGGCTGGCTCACATACAGCACTCCAGAGGGGGGGGGGGAGGACAGGTGCAGACAACTCACTCCAGGGCTCACATCACCGGAGCAAGCCATCCACCACCTGCCTCCAAAGGATACAAACTGCACAAAATGCTTTCCATGAGAAAATGAATGCGCATGTAGCAGAACGCAATGGACGTTAAGGTAAGTGCCTGTTTTTAATATTTGGAGGTGGGTGCAGACGGCTCTCCCTGGAGCTGCCCACGCTTGGGGGGGGTCGCCTGCGGCACCTAGCCTCCCCCTCCGGGGTGCCGCTGTGGTTCCCGCGGTCCCTCCGGTTGTATAAAAAGGGGGCATTGGGAATAGGGATGCTCAAATTCGGCTTCGGGAGATATCCGGATTTTTGCTATCCGGATATCTCCCAGTAATGCTGTGCGGGCTGGGCGGGGGGGTTAAGCTTACCTCTCTGACGTCTTCTTCGGTCGTCCCTCGGCGCCTCCCACGATGCGCTCCATGCGCGTCACGTGATTACAAACACTTCCTCCTTCAACCCGGAAGGAGGAAGTGTTTGTAATCAGGTGACGGCCGCTTGGACCGCATCGTGGGAGGCGCTGAGGGACGACCGAAGAAGACGTCAGAGAGGTAAGCTTGACCCCCCCGCCCAGCCCGCACAGCATTACTGGGAGATATCCGGATAGCAAAAATCCGGATATCTCCCGAAGCCGAATTTGAGCATCCCTGATTGGGAATCCTCCCTGTGGCGCTCCTGGATAGTGCTAATGTAGCATGTAGCAGTGTTGCTTGCGAATTTTCGCCTAAGTCATTTTCGCATCGAAAATCCTGTTTTCGTTTTTTGGCGAATTTTCACGAAAATCTTCAGAAATATTTGTGTTTTCGACCAGCATCGAAAGTTCATTGTATGCGGATGCTTATGCCCTTATGCGGAAAAATGTCCACAATAATCCGCATGGAAATATAGACTATGAATGTATTTTGTAGGTACTGATCTTTTGCAGGAACGGATCTTTTGCAGATAATGATCTTTTGAATGTGTACAGCATCTTGCAAAGATTTCTATCTAATGGGGAGTGCAGCTCAATAGAATAGACTGTGTAGGTGTGGCTCTCATACTACATGGAAGGGGGTAAAATTGGTCTGTGATCTTTCATTTTTCCAAAGACTTTTATCTGATGTGTGTACCCACCTTTATTCTTCTTGCTTCAAGGTTGAGGCACGTACTCTATTAGATAGATAGAAGATGCGGCGTATGCTACGACGCGGGACGGCTAGTGTATTTATATAGCACTGACATCTTCTGCAGCACATTACAGAGTACATAGCCATGTCACTGACTGTCCTCAGAGGAGCTCACACTCTAATCCTACCATAGTCATAGTGTAATGGCTTCCCATATTATTATTATGTATTTATATAGCACTGACATCTTCTGCAGCACATTACAGAGTACATAGTCATGTCACTGACTGTCCTCAGAGGAGCTCAAAATCTAATCCTACCATAGTCATAGTCTAATGTCCTACCATATTATTATTATGTATTTATATAGCACTGGCATCTCCTGCAGCACATTACAGAGTACATAGTCATGTCACTGACTGTCCTCAGAGGAGCTCAAAATCTAATCCTACCATAGTCATAGTCTAATGTCCTCCCATATTATTATTATGTATTTATATAGCACTGACATCTTCTGCAGTACTTTACAGAGTACATAGCCATGTCACTGACTGTCCTCAGAGGACCTCACACTCTAATCCTACCATAGCCATAGTCTAATGTCCTCCCATATTATTATTATGTACTTATATAGCACTGACATCTTCTGCAGTACTTTACAGAGTACATAGTCATGTCACTGACTGTCCTCAGAGGAGCTCACACTCTAATCCTACCATAGTCATAGTCTAATGTCCTACCATATTATTATTATTATGTATTTATATAGCACTGACATCTCCTGCAGCACATTACAGAGTACATAGTCATGTCACTAACTGTCCTCAGAGGAGCTCACACTCCTACCATAGTCTAATGTCCTACCATACTATTATTATAAATATGTATTTATACAGCACTGACATCCTCTGCAACACATTAGAGTACATAGTCATGTCACTGACTGTCCTCAGAGGAGCTCACAATCTAATCCTACCATAGTCATAGTCTAATGTCCTACCATATTATTATTATTATTATTATGTATTTTATATAGTCACTGACTGTCCTCAAATGAGCTCACACTCACACCCTACCATAGCCATAGTCTAATGGTCTGCCATATTATTATTATGTCTTTATATAGCACTGACATCTCCTGCAGCACATTACAGAGTACATAGCCATGTCACTGACTGTCCTCAGAGGAGCTCACACTCTAATCTTACCATAGTCATAGTCTAATGTCCTACCATATTATTATTATGTATTTATATAGCACTGACATCTCCTGCAGCGCTGTACAGAGTACATAGTCATGTCACTGACTGTCCTCAGAGGAGCGCACAATCTAATCCTACCATAGTCATAGCCTAATGTCCTCCCATATTATTATTATATATTTATATAGCACTGACCTCTTCTGCAGCACTTTACAGAGTACATAGTCATGTCACTGACTGTCCTCAGAGGAGCTCACAATCTAATCCTACTATAGTCATAGTCTAATGTCCTACCATATTATTATTATGTATTTATATAGCACTGACATCTCCTGCAGCGCTGTACAGAGTACATAGTCATGTCACTGACTGTCCTCAGAGGAGCTCACACTCTAATCCTACCATAGTCATAGTCTAATGTCCTACCATATTATTATTATGTATTTATATAGCACTGACATCTTCTGCAGCACATTACAGAGTACATAGTCATGTCACTGACTGTCCTCAGAGGGGCTCACACTCTAATCCTACCATAGTCATAGTCTAATGTCCTACCATATTATTATTATTATTATATATTTACTAGCTGATTGCCCGGCGTTGCCCGGGTATGTATTTGGCTAGTGTTGGCTCCGCCCACTTTTTCTAACCCTAACACACAATTACTCAATGACCAAGTTTGTGAGCTTTGCGGTCTTTGGAAACAATAATTTGCATTGAAATGAAAAAAATCTGATTGGCTGTTTGTGGCTCCACCCCTTTTCTGAATTTGAACCCCAGTCACCCAATGACCAACTGTAGCAGGTTTGAGGCCTGTGCCATTAACAGTGCAAGAATGGCAGCAATTAAATATTCCCCTTGAGAAGCAATAGGTGAAGTTTGATTCACTTTTGTAGGCTCCACCCACTTTTCTGAATATTTAACCCAGTCACCCAGTGACCAACTGTGCAAAGTTTGAGAACCCTACCATTAACAGTGTAAGTATGGCTGCAGTTTACATTTTCCCAGTGAAATTTGCATTTGTCTCCACCCACTAATGACGTGGAACTGCCTGTGTATGTATTTGACCGGTTTTGGCTCCGCCCACTTTTTCTAACCCTAATGCACGAACACTCAATGACCAAGTTTGTGAACTTCGGGGTCTTTGGCATCAATAATTTGTATATTCCCATAGAAATTAAACAAATCAGATTGGCTGTCTGTGGCTGCACTCCTCTCCAACATTTGAACCCCAGTCACCCAATGACCAACTATAGCAGGTTTGAGGCATCTGCTACAGCCCCGTTTCTATGGGTGTGTGATACGTGCAATCGCCCGGGGTGCTTTATTGTGCGGCAGGAGGGGGGGCGCCGGAGCGGGGGAACGGACATAATAGTTATAACTCACCTTCTTCATCCGTTCCCCGCAGTTTCAATATCTTTCCTCTCCCGGCGTCCGTCGCCTGGTAACAGCGCCCCCTGTGATGACATACCGCATGTCATCACAGGAAGCACTGTGACTAATGAGATAGATGCCGGGAAAGGAAGGACATTGAAGCAGCGCGGGTTCGGCGGAAGCAGGTGAGTTATTACTATTATGTTCGCTCCCCCCGCTCCTGCGCCCAACTCATACCGCCCATACCAACTAACCTAAACTGTGGGAACCTACCTAACTAACCTAAACTGCAGGAACCTACCTATTTATCCTACACTGCAGGAACCTACCTACCTAACTAACCTATACTGCGGGAACCTACCTAACTAACCTATACTGCGGGAACCTACCTAACTAACCTATACTGCGGGAACCTACCTAACTAACCTATACTGCGGGAGCCTACCTAACTAACCTATACTGCGGGAACCTACCTAGCCAAGCTATACTGTAGGAACCTACCTAACTATCCTATACTGCGGGAACCTACCTAACTAACCTATACTGCGGGAACCTACCTAACTAACCTATACTGCGGGAACCTACCTAACTAACCTATACTGCGAGAACCTACCTAGCCAAGCTATACTGTGGGAACCTACCTAACTATCCTATACTGCGGGAACTTACCTAACTAACCTATACTGCGGGAACCTACCTAACTAACCTATACTGCGGGAACCTACCTAGCCAAGCTATACTGCGGGAACCTACCTAACTATCCTAAACTGCAGGAACCTACCTATCTAACCCATACTGGGGGGACCTACCTATCTAACCTATACTGGGGGAACCTACCTATTGAACCTATACTGGGGGAACCTACCGATCTAACCCATACTGGGGGAACCTACCTATCGAACCTATACTGCGGGAACCTACCTATCTAACCTATACTGCGGGCACCTACCTATCTAAACTATACTGGGGGCACCTACCTATCTAACCCACACTGGTGGCAACTATACGGGCTACCCTATACTGGAGGCACCAACGTAGATAACCTATAAAGCAGGCACCTACCTATCTAACCTACACTGGGGGCAACTATGCAGGCTACCCTATACTGGAGGCACCTACGTAGCTAACCTGTTCAACCTGTACTGCGGGCACCTATGCCTGGCTCCATGGGGGTGGGGTGGGGGGCGATTTTTACACCCTCGCCCTGGGTGAAATTTAGCCTAGAAACTGCTCTGATCTGCTAATACCAGTGTAAAAATGGCAGCAATTTAAATATTCCTTTTGAAAATCAACAGGTGAATTTTGACTATTTTGGCTATTTTGGCTATTATAGGCTCCACCCACTTCCCTGAATATTAATCTCAGTCACCCAGTGACCATGTTGGCAAAGTTTGAGATCCCTGCCATTAACAGTGAAGAAGGGCTGCAGTTTACATTTTCCCATTGAAATTTGTTTTTGGCTCCGCCCACTTTTTGTAAACTGGACACACAGTCACTCAATGACCATGTTTGTGAGCTTTGGGTCCTTGGCATCAATAATTTGTATTTTCCCAGTGAAATGAAACATCTGATTGGCTGTTTGTGGCTCTATCACAGGCATGGGCAAACTTGGCCCTCCAGCTGTTAAGGAACTACAAATCCCACAATGCATTTGCCTTTATGAGTCATGACTGTGGCTGTCAGACTCCTGCAATGCATTGTGGGACTTGTAGTTCCTCAACAGCTGGAGGGCCAAGTTTGCCCATGCCTCCTCTATCCCCTTTTCTGAATTTGAACCCCAGTGACCCAATGATCAACTGTACCAGGTTTGAGGCTTGTGCCATTAACAGTGCAAGAATGGCAGCAATTTTAATATTCCCTTTGAAAATCAACAGGTGAATTTTGATTGTTTTTTTTAGGCTCCACCCACTTTTCTGTATAATAATCTGTGCCATTAACAGTGCAAGAATGGCAGCAATGTAAATATTCCCCTTGAAAATCAAAAGATGAATTTTGATTGGCTGCTGTACACTCCACCCACTTTCCTAAATATTAATCCTAGTCACCCAGTGGCCAACTGTGTCAAGTTTGAGAACCCTGCCAATAACAGAATGGCTGAAATCAATCTAACAAATCTGATTGGCTGTTTGTGGCTCCACCGCCTTTAGTGAATTTGGTCCCCAGTCACCCAATTACTGACTGTATCAGGTTTGAGGCCTCTGCCATTAACAGTGTAAGAATGGTAGCAATGTAAATATTCCCCATGAAAATCAATAGCTGAATTTTGATTGGCTGTTGTAGGCTCCACCCACATTTCTGAATAATAATCCCAGGCACCCAGTGGCCAATTGTATCAAGTTTGGGAACCCTGCCATGTAAAAAATTAAGTTTCTGGCACCGCCCACTTTTTGTAACCTTGACATATAGTCACTCAATTACCAAGTTTATCAGCTTTGGGATCCTTGGTATCAATACTTTGTATATCTGATTGGCTGTTTGTGGCTCCGCCCCTTTCTGAATTTGAACCCCAGTCACCCAGTGCCCAGCTGTACCAGGTTTGAGGCATCTGCTATTAACAGTATAAGAATGGTTGCAGTTTAAATATTCCCTTTGACAATCAAAAGTTGAATTTTGATTGGCTGTTGTAGGCTCTACCCACTTCCCAAAATCTTAATCACATTCACTCAATGACCAACTGTGCAAAGTTTGACAACCCTGCCATTAACAGTGTAAGAATGGCTGCAGTTTATATTTTCCCAGTAAAATGTGTTTTTGGCTCCACCCACTTTGTGTAACCTTGTCACACAGTCACTCAATGACCAATTTTGTGAGCTTTCAGGTTCCTGGCATCAAAATTGTGTGAATGGAAGCAGTTTATCCAGCAAAGAAATCTGATTGGCTGTTTGTGGCCCCGCCCCTTTAGTGAATTTGGACCCCAGTCACCTAATGACTGACTGCAGCAAGTCTGAAGCCTCTGCCATAAACAGTGTAAGAATGGCAGCAGTTTAAATATTCCCCTTTAAACGCAATAGGTGAATTTTGATTGGCTGTTGTAGGCTCCACCCACTTTCCAAAATCTTAATCTTATTCACCCAGTGGCGAAGTGTGGCAAGTTTGAGAACCCTGCGATTAACAGTGTAAGAATGGCTGCATTTTTCCCATTTAAAAGGAATGGCTGAATTTTGATTGGCTGTTTTATGCTCCACCCGCTTTTCCTGGATTTGTAACCTCGGTCACCAAGTGACCAACTGTGCCAAGTGTGGGGACTCTGGCTTGATTACTGTGAGAATGGCAGCCTTTTACATTTTTTCCATTGACTTGAATGGGTGGAATCTGATTTGCTGTTTGTAGCTCCGCCCAGGTGGGCAGGGGGGCCGCGAGACCCCCAGAACCTATCATCCCAGGTAGTAAGGAACCTGTATACCAAGTTTCGTTCAAATCGGTCAAGGGGTTTTCGAGTGATCGCGACACACACACACGCACGCACGCACGCACGCACGCACGCACGCACGCACGCACGCACGCACGCACGCACGCACGCACACACACACACACACACACACACACACACACACACACACGATTTTATATATATATAGATATAGCACTGACATCTTCTGCAGCACATTACAGAGTACGTAGTCATGTCACTGACTGTTCTCAGAGGAGCTCACAATCTAATCTTACCATAGTCATATGTCCATTTTGTGTAGTGTATGCATTGTAGTCTAGGGCCACTTTTAGGGGTAAGCTAATTAACCACTTCACCCTAAATGGCTGTGCGCACTCCCATGGGTCGCGCGCGCTCCCGCGGGCCCCACGTGCGCGCTCCCGCCGCCGGCTGTTAGCCCAGCGATCAATGAAAGGGATTATAGATCCCTTTCGTTGATCGGACCCTCCCCCCCCCCCCCCCCCCCCCCCCCCCCCCGGGAAAAAGGCCGCTGCGGCTTTTCTGAACTTTGGTCTTCTTCCTGGGAGCGAGATCGATCGCTCCCAGGACTTTTTGACTGTGGCCATCTTGTGGCCAAATAGTAAAACTACACCCCAAACCACATTTTATTAAATAAATACATTTTTACACATTTAAAATCCCCTGTTTACCTCCCACACCAAAAAATACCCACATACAAGTTTTAATAAAAAAGAAAATAAAAAATTACAATAATAAAACAAAACAAAAAAAAACTTAAATAGTTACCTAAGGGTCTGAAATTTTTAATATTCATGTCAAAGGAGTATATCAATATGATTTATTAAATTATGGGCTTCTAAATAGTGATGGATGCAAATTGAAAAATGCACCTTTATTTCCAAATAAAATATTGTCGCCATACATTGTGATAGGGACATAATTTAAATGGTGTAATAAGCGGGAGAAATTGGTAAATAAAGTACATAGGTTTTAATTACAGTAGCATGTATTAATTTCAAACTATAATGGCCAAAAACTGAGCATTAACCAGCTGAGCGGTCTGGACGAGCTCAGCTCGTCCAACACCGCCAGCGGCTGCCGCTCAGGCCCTGCTGGGCCGATTTTAACGAAATAAAAAGCAGCACACGCAGCCGGCACTTTGCCAGCCGCGTGTGCTGCCTGATCGCCGCCGCTCTGCGGCGATTCGCCGCGAGCAGCGGCGAAAGAGGGCCCCCCTAGCCGCCTGAGCCCAGCGTAGCCGGAACAAAAAGTTCCGGCCAGCGCTAAGGGCTGGATCGGAGGCGGCTGACGTCAGGACGTCGGCTGACGTCGATGACGTCACTCCGCTCGTCGCTATGGCGACGATATAAGCAAAACAAGGAAGGCCGCTCATTGCGGCCTTCCTTGTTTATTCTGGGCGCCGGAGGCGATCGGAAGATCGCCTCCGGAGCGCCCTCTAGTGGGCTTTCATGCAGCCAACTTTCAGTTGGCTGCATGAAATAGTTTTTTTTTTATTTAAAAAAAACCCTCCCCGCAGCCACCCTGGCGATTTAATCAGAACGCCAGGGTGGTTAATGACTTTTTTTCCATTTCTTTCTTAATATTCCTGTTAAAATGAATTTAGAATAAATTAATCCTCAGTATGTATCACCCAAAGAACGCCTAATTGGTGACGGAAAAAACAAGATATAGATCAATTCATTGTGATGAGTAGTGATAAAGTTATTGGAAAATGAATGGGAGGTGAAAGTTGCTCAGATGTAAAAAAAAAAAAAACTCAACCCTGTAGGCTGAAGTGGTTAACTAGTCTGTACGTTTTTTGGTTGTGGGAGAAAACTGTAGTGCTGGAGGAAACCCACACAAACTCCATGCAGATAGCACCCTGGCTGGGATTTGAACCGGGGACCCAGCACTGCAAGGCGAGAGTGCTATCCACACCACCGTACTTGGTAATTCTGACTGGCTTCATGCCGGCTCTGAAGTGACGTTGGTCTCCAGTCTCCATTGCAGTCCGCACACATTTGAATGGGTATGTTCTGCACCTGGCCACTGTGAATCCAGCCTAGGTTTGGCCATTCCAGTTAAGTTTCCTCTTTGTACATATATACATATATTCTGGATTACTGGAGGCTGAAGTGGACATTTGCACCGGGATAAAGATTGTTCATTGGAATCTGATCTTCTTTTTGGCTGCAGCAGTGGTAATTGGTATGGGGCGTATCAGATTAGAAGGCTTATGATTGGTTGAAGTGGATCCGAGTTAAACTTTTACACATTGCAGAATTGTGTTCCTTTCATATAGTTTATAGGGCATTCCTCAAAACTTTTTTTTGTTTTAATATTCTAATTCCCTATAAACGAGACCAGCCTCGCCCACAGCTTTTCCAGAGTGCCTTGGCACACTCAGCCTTAGTTGCAAGGGCTTATGGGAGCTCAGACTGGGCAGGAGGAGGAGGTTACTAGCCAGAAATTTCAGAGGCAGAGGGGAGTGGGGGATACAGATCAGCTTGTCTGTGTGTAATGTGACAAACAGAACATGGCTGCCCTCATTGTATCACAGGAAGAAATAAACATGAAACTATTGAAGCTGTTTGCAGCTAGATTTGCTGTGTAAACTATCTAAACTTTAGATAAGATATATAGACAAGTTACTTGTTATAGTTAGTTTTTCATGTCAGATCCGCTTTAAGGACCAGGTTACAGTGAATGTGCGGTGCTAGCACATCAGCTGCCACTCTTAGTGTAACGCCAATGGATACAGTGTGCGCTAACAGTACATGCAGCAGTGCATTGTGGGAGGCGTTACCATTACATTGTATTAGCACCACATCTGGGCGGGAACTGACGCTGTGTATTTACTGTAAACTGGCCCTCATTGGTCAGTAGTCAGTAATTAAAGGTGCATCCTCAGTTTGCGTCCGGTTCAGCTGTAGTGGGCATATACACTATGGCCGCACTGTATGCCCACTTCTTGAAGAGAACCAGAGATGAAGCACCCTCTTGTATTTTACCTTATAAATCAGTGGGAACATGACAGTAAACACCTAATCTGCTCTTTATTTCATTGTTCTCTGTTTAATCTGACTGTTATCACCTCTGATAAGAATCCCCGACTGAGCACTCAGTCTAGCTTTGCTACGGAAAGATCATAGCTGAGTCTGTCTTCTCTGGTGCCTTTTCAAGACCAAGCCTGCCCCCTTGTGGCTCTGCTATAATGACTCAGCTATAATTATTCCCTGCAAAGCCAGACTGAATGCTCAGTCCGGGATTCTTATCACAGCTGATAACAGACACTTTTAGCAGTGAGGATGAAACAGAGAGCATGGTAAGTGTTTTCTCTAATGTTCCCACTGATATTTATGGTAAAATACACAAGGGTGCTTCGTCTCTGGTTCACTTTAAAGAGAATCTGTACTCTAAAGTTCTTACAATAAAAAGCATACAATTCTATTCATTATGTTGTCCTGGGCCCCTCTGTGCTGTTTCTGCCACTCCCTGCTGCAATCCTGGCTTGTAATTGTCAGTTTTTTTCCATTGTTTACAAACAAAAGACATGGCTGTTACCAGCTTGTGATAGGCTGTGGAGAGGGTGTGTATAGCTTCTGCCAATAACAGCAGACAGCACATTCCTACCTGAGCCCGACAGAGCTGACTGAGGAAAGAAGATTAGATTATATAACAGAGATAATACAGCCACTGTGCAACTAGGAAAGGCTGCAGTAACACAGACCACATTTGAACAGGTATAGGAACTTAAAGGATGGAAGAAATAAGGCTGAAACTTTTGTTACAGAGTCTCTTTAAATAGAAGCATACACATATCCAATTTTGATTGGCCAATCACTGACCATTTTTACCATGTAGTATGAGGGCCAGCAGGCTTTGAATACTATGAACATATTGTGCAAGCTTTCATACTACATGGAGGTGGCAACATTGGCCAATCAAAATTGCATGTGTGTACCATGGTTAAGGCTTTTTGGCTGCTGTGTGTCCTGATTGGCTGCTGCTGCTGCCCTTGAAGTGTGGGGGCGGAGTTACAGTGGGTTTTCTGTCCAGTATGCCATACAGCTTTATAACTCTCACTAGCCTTCCAGGTGAGGCCCAGTAATTGACTTTATTCCAGCTGATCTCTGGTTGATGGCTGGATCTGGTTCAGCCTCTTAGTTCTGATCCCGATGCCGTCATTCATACACAGCATGTAACGTTCACTTCACATTCTATTCACCCACAAGAAAATGGATCAGGTTAAAAAATCATTTAGAAATGGACTAATTGAAGGCAGCATCAGCCAGACCCCGGCCAGGAAATCCTTGCATTAGAGTTGAGTAATCTCTTTTCCATGCTGGTGTTTGACATGAGCTGCGCTCTGCTCTCTTTCAGATCTCACATTTAGGATGGTCCCGCCTCCAGCTCCCCTGCGGGTCACATGACTGCTGCGGACAGTGCGGGAGGTAAGTGACTATAACTTTGTATCTGTGGCTGGGAGAGGGATACCGGCTGTGATCTGACCTGACATCTAATGGGGGGAGGGAAAGGAGGGGTATCTGGTAGATATTGATCTGTTACCACTATTTTCAGTGTCCAGGTCTAGACTTGTGGCTGCCTAAAATAAACAGGATAAAAGTAGCTAAAAACTTTAAAGAAAATGGGGGGTCGGGTGGAGGCAGTGGTGCACTTACCTCCTCCAAGCAGACACACAAACAGGTTGATATTATATCAACAAGCAAATGTATTTATATATATACACTGCAAAGGGGCAAGGCAACGCGTTTCGCAGGTGTGGCCCCCGCTTCATCAGGCAATACGGGATGGAGCACACAGCAACAAGTGTCTGTCTCAGCCTAGCTCCTCCCCCAAAATCATGCTCTCCCCCCAAGCATCAGCAAAGACCTTTTTTAAGTACAATAACAAAGTGGTAATCAGGTTTTACATAGTGGTGAACAAAAATTATGCCCAATTTGTTCTACTTTTTTTTTTATATATATATATATATATACAGTGGGCAAAAGTATTCATCCCCCTTGAAGTTTTCCACATTTTGTCACATTACTGCCACAAACATGCATCAATTTTATTGTAATTCCACGTGAAATACCAATACAAAGTGGTGTACACGTGAGAAGTGGAACGAAAATCATACATCATTCCAAACATTTACATTTTTTACAAATAAATAACTGCAAAGTGGTGTGTGCATAATTATTCGGCCCCCTTTGATCTGAGTGCAGTCAGTTGCCTATATACATTGCCTGATGAGTGCTAATGACTAAATAGAGTGCACCTGTGTGTAATCTAATGTCAGTACAAATACAGCTGCTCTGTGACGGCCTCAGAGGTTGTCTAAGAGAATATTGGGAGCAACAACACCGTGAAGTCCAAAGAACACACCAGACAGGTCAGGGATAAAGTTATTGAGAAACTTAAAGCAGGCTTAGGCTACAAAAAGATTTCCAAAGCCTTGAACATCCCACAGAGCACTGTTCAAGCGATCATTCAGAAATGGAAGGAGTATGGCACAACTGTAAACCTACCAAGAAAAGGCCGTCCACCTAAACTCACAGGCCGAACAAGGAGAGCACTGATCAGAAATGCAGTCAAGAGGTCCATGGTGACTCTGGACGAGCTGCAGAGATCTACAGCTCAGGTGGGAGACTCTGTCCATAGGACAACTATTAGTCATGCACTGTACAAAGTTGGCCCTTATGGAAGAGTGGCAAGAAGAAAGCCATTGTTAACAGAAAGCATAAGAAGTCCCATTTGCAGTTTGCCACAAGCCATGTGGGGGACACAGCAACCATGTGGAAGAAGGTGCTCTGGTCAGATGAGACCAAAATGGAACTTTTTGGCCAAAATGCAAAATGCTATGTGTGGCGGAAAACTAACACTGCTCATCACTCTGAACACACCATCCCCACTGTCAAATATGGTGGTGGTAGCATCATACTCGGGGGGTGCATCTCTTCAGCAGGGACAGGGAAGCTGTCAGAGTTGATAGGAAGATGGATGGAGCCAAATACAGGGCAAACTTGGAAGAAAACCTCTTGGAGACTGCAAAAGACTTGAGACTGGGGCGGAGATCCCCCTTCCAGCAGGACAATGACCATAAACATAAAGCCAGGGTAACAATGGAATGGTTTAAAACAATACATATCTATGTGTTAGAATGGCCCAGTCAAAGTCCAGATCTAAATCCAATCGAGAATCTGTGGCAAGATCTGAAAACTGCTGTTCACAAACGCTGCCCATCTAATCTGACTGAGCTGGAGCTGTTTTGCAAAGAAGAAAGGGCAAGAATTTCAGTCTCTAGATGTGCAAAGCTGGTAGAGACATACCCTAAAAGACTGGCAGCTGTAATTGCAGCAAAAGGTGGTTCTACAAAGTATTGACTCAGGGGGCCGAATAATTACGCACACCCCACTTTGCAGTTATTTACTGTATTTGTAAAAGATGTTTGGAATCATGTATGATTTTCGATCCACTTCTCATGTGTACACCACTTTGTATTGGTCTTTCACGTGGAATTCCAATAATATTGATTCATGTTTGTGGCAGTAATGTGACAAAATGTGGAAAACTTCAAGGGGGCCGAATACTTTTGCAACCCACTGTAGATAAATGGGCCCCTAAATCTCATGGTAATAAATAAATAGTTACAATCACCTGCAGTTTGCAGCAGAGAGGAGCAACTTTTATAGCAACTGTGTGCAGCAGCTGAATCTAAAGCACCCCTGACATGCAGTTACTATGCAGCACTGCGCGTCTAGCAGGGTCAGTTCCATTAGCCTTTCATGGTCAACGCTGGACCGGAGACGAGACTAGTACTGCTCATCAGTCTGGCTGTACCCCGACCTGCACCGATCTGGCTGTACCCGGCCCGCGCCGACCTGGCTGTACCCCGACCTGCACCGATCTGGCTGTACCCCGACCTGCCTGTACCCGGCTCACGCTGACCTGGCTGTACCCGGCCCGCGCCAACCTGGCTGTACCCCGACCCGCGCCGACCTGGCTGTACTCGGTCTGCACCCCAACCAGCCTCAGTAGAGACACATTGCAGGCACTGGGCTGGCACTACTTACTCTGTTTCCTCCAAATCCGCTTCAAAAATGACAGCAATTGCTCCAAAAAAAACCCTGCAAAAATCGTTGCCAAAAGCGATCAGCAATTGCCATAACAATTTATGCGTTGTAGTGGTTCTCAGCCTTAAGCGGAGCTCCTTGCCATGCGAGCTTACAATCGAGAGTGTAGTGGGTTGGAGACTGTAAGGAAATGGGAGGCAGTGAGCCTCAACATCTGACTATGACAAATAATAAGCTTGTCTGAAGAGTAGTGCTTCAAGGTTTCCAGGCTCAGAGCATGACGGATAGGCTGGTGGAGAGAGTTCCTTTGGAGAGATAACACTCGTGAGAAGTCCTGGATGTGGGAGTGAGAGGGGGTGACCGGCTGGAAGACGGGAGGGTTTTGTGGAGGAGCCATGGTTCAGGGCGGGATGGTATCTGCAGATTAGTGAGGAAATGGACATGGGGAACTGCTTCTGGAAGTTTTGTATGACAGGGTTAGGGGTGTGAAGTGGATCCTTTGGGCTGTTGGCAGAGAGGAGCAGCTTCAGAGGAGCGTCTGCTTCTCATTTTATGTAAAGCACCACATTCCATTCTCTCTACATTAATCAGAACATACTTGTGGTGAAATGAGATTTAAAATAGCATTTTGTTTTGCTTAAATTGTAAACTTTCCATAAGTGAACCAGAGATGAAGCACCCTCATGTATTTTACCATATATATCAGTGGGAACATTAGAGAAAACACTTACCCTGCTCTCTGTTTCATCCTCACTGCTAAAAGTGTCTGTTATCAGCTGTGATTAGAATCCCCAACTGAGCATTCAGTCTGGCTTTGTTCAGGAATCATTATAGCTGAGTCATTCTAGCAGAGCCACAAGGGGGCAGGCTTGGGCTTGGAAAGACATCAGAGAAGACAGACTCAGCTATAATGATTCCTGAGCAAAGCCAGACTGAGTGCTCAGTCAGGGATTTTATCAGGGCTGATTAGAAGCAGGCTGAGCAGTGAAGAATGAAACAGAGAGCAGGGTAGTTTTTTTTTTTTCTTTAATGTTCCTACTGATATATATTGTAAAATGCATGAGAGTGCTTCGTCTCTGGTTCTCTTTAAGTGTTCCACTGATTCTCCCCCCTCCCATCCCCTCATGCATCCCTCTAGTCCTCCCTCCAAACTCCGCTGAGGGGCCCCAGGCAGCCTCACACAACCCCCTTTTTCTGCATCCCAGAAGATGTAAGTTCTCAGTGACAGGTGCCTGCTCAGGCCGAGGGGAAAAATTATGAATTCCACACAAAAGTACACAACCCGTTTTATGGTTCTTATGGCTGCTTATCAAATGCAGAGTGCCTGGAATGGCAGGACTGAAGGTGAGAACCTCTCCCATACTGTAACAATGGCGTGTGTCAGATGGTAACCGCTCCAAGGCCTGCTGCAGGTTTCTGAGGACCAGTGCTAATCATACAAGCTCTGAGACAGATGTGGCGGCATGCAAGCTCTGAGACAGATGTGGCGGCATGCAAGCTCTGAGACAGATGTGGCGGCATGCAAGCTCTGAGACAGATGTGGCGGCATGCAAGCTCTGAGACAGATGTGGCGGCATGCAAGCTCTGAGACAGATGTGGCGGCATGCAAGCTCAGAGACGGATGTGGCGGCATGCAAGCTCTGAGACAGATGTGGCGGCATGCAAGCTCAGAGACAGATGTGACGGCATACAAGCTCTGAGACAGATGTGGCGGCATGCAAGCTCTGAGACAGATGTGGCGGCATGCAAGCTCTGAGACAGATGTGGCGGCATACAAGCTCTGAGACAGATGTGGCGGCATGCAAGCTCTGAGACAGATGTGGCGGCATGCAAGCTCAGAGACAGATGTGGCGGCATGCAAGCTCTGAGACGGATGTGGCGGCATGCAAGCTCTGAGACGGATGTGGCGGCATGCAAGCTCAGAGACGGATGTGGCGGCATGCAAGCTCAGAGACAGATGTGGCGGCATGCAAGCTCAGAGACGGATGTGGCGGCATGCAAGCTCTGAGACAGATGTGGCGGCATGCAAGCTCAGAGACAGATGTGGCGGCATGCAAGCTCTGAGACAGATGTGGCGGCATGCAAGCTCAGAGACAGATGTGGCGGCATGCAAGCTCTGAGACAGATGTGGCGGCATGCAAGCTCTGAGACGGATGTGGCGGCATGCAAGCTCTGAGACAGATGTGGCGGCATGCAAGCTCTGAGACAGATGTGGCGGCATGCAAGCTCAGAGACAGATGTGGCGGCATGCAAGCTCTGAGACAGATGTGGCGGCATGCAAGCTGTGAGACGGATGTGGCGGCATGCAAGCTCTGAGACGGATGTGGCGGCATACAAGGTCTGAGACAGATGTGGCGGCATGCAAGCTCTGAGACAGATGTGGCGGCATGCAAGCTCTGAGACAGATGTGGCGGCATGCAAGCTCTGAGACAGATGTGACGGCATGCAAGCTCTGAGACGGATGTGGCGGCATGCAAGCTCTGAGACGGATGTGGCGGCATGCAAGCTCAGAGACGGATGTGGCGGCATGCAAGCTCTGAGACGGATGTGGCGGCATGCAAGCTCTGAGACGGATGTGGCGGCATGCAAGCTCTGAGACGGATGTGGCGGCATGCAAGCTCTGAGACAGATGTGGCGGCATGCAAGCTCTGAGACAGATGTGGCGGCATGCAAGCTCAGAGACAGATGTGGCGGCATGCAAGCTCTGAGACGGATGTGGCGGCATGCAAGCTCAGAGACAGGTGTGGCGGCATGCAAGCTCTGAGACAGGTGTGGCGGCATGCAAGCTCAGAGACAGATGTGGCGGCATGCAAGCTCTGAGACGGATGTGGCGGCATGCAAGCTCTGAGACGGATGTGGCGGCATGCAAGCTCAGAGACGGATGTGGCGGCATGCAAGCTCAGAGACGGATGTGGCGGCATGCAAGCTCTGAGACGGATGTGGCGGCATGCAAGCTCAGAGACGGATGTGGCGGCATGCAAGCTCTGAGACGGATGTGGCGGCATGCAAGCTCTGAGACAGATGTGGCGGCATGCAAGCTCTGAGACAGGTGTGGCGGCATGCAAGCTCTGAGACAGATGTGGCGGCATGCAAGCTCTGAGACAGATGTGGCGGCATGCAAGCTCAGAGACAGATGTGGCGGCATGCAAGCTCTGAGACAGATGTGGCGGCATGCAAGCTGTGAGACGGATGTGGCGGCATGCAAGCTCTGAGACGGATGTGGCGGCATACAAGGTCTGAGACAGATGTGGCGGCATGCAAGCTCTGAGACAGATGTGGCGGCATGCAAGCTCTGAGACAGATGTGGCGGCATGCAAGCTCTGAGACAGATGTGACGGCATGCAAGCTCTGAGACGGATGTGGCGGCATGCAAGCTCTGAGACGGATGTGGCGGCATGCAAGCTCAGAGACGGATGTGGCGGCATGCAAGCTCTGAGACGGATGTGGCGGCATGCAAGCTCTGAGACGGATGTGGCGGCATGCAAGCTCTGAGACAGGTGTGGCGGCATGCAAGCTCTGAGACAGATGTGGCGGCATGCAAGCTCTGAGACAGATGTGGCGGCATGCAAGCTCAGAGACAGATGTGGCGGCATGCAAGCTCTGAGACGGATGTGGCGGCATGCAAGCTCAGAGACAGGTGTGGCGGCATGCAAGCTCTGAGACAGGTGTGGCGGCATGCAAGCTCAGAGACAGATGTGGCGGCATGCAAGCTCTGAGACGGATGTGGCGGCATGCAAGCTCTGAGACGGATGTGGCGGCATGCAAGCTCAGAGACGGATGTGGCGGCATGCAAGCTCAGAGACGGATGTGGCGGCATGCAAGCTCTGAGACGGATGTGGCGGCATGCAAGCTCAGAGACGGATGTGGCGGCATGCAAGCTCTGAGACGGATGTGGCGGCATGCAAGCTCTGAGACAGATGTGGCGGCATGCAAGCTCTGAGACAGGTGTGGCGGCATGCAAGCTCTGAGACAGATGTGGCGGCATGCAAGCTCTGAGACAGATGTGGCGGCATGCAAGCTCAGAGACAGATGTGGCGGCATGCAAGCTCAGAGACAGATGTGGCGGCATGCAAGCTCAGAGACAGGTGTGGCGGCACGCAAGCTCTGAGACAGGTGTGGCGGCACGCAAGCTCTGAGACGGATGTGGCGGCATGCAAGCTCTGAGACGGATGTGGCGGCATGCAAGCTCTGAGACAGATGTGGCGGCATGCAAGCTCAGAGACAGATGTGGCGGCATGCAAGCTCAGAGACGGATGTGGCGGCATGCAAGCTCTGAGACGGATGTGGCGGCATGCAAGCTCAGAGACAGATGTGGCGGCATGCAAGCTCAGAGACAGATGTGGCGGCATGCAAGCTCTGAGACAGATGTGGCGGCATGCAAGCTCTGAGACAGATGTGGCGGCATGCAAGCTCTGAGACAGATGTGGCGGCATACAAGGTCTGAGACAGATGTGACGGCATGCAAGCTCTGAGACAGATGTGGCGGCATGCAAGCTCTGAGACAGATGTGGCGGCATGCAAGCTCTGAGACAGATGTGACGGCATGCAAGCTCTGAGACGGATGTGGCGGCATGCAAGCTCTGAGACGGATGTGGCGGCATGCAAGCTCAGAGACGGATGTGGCGGCATGCAAGCTCTGAGACGGATGTGGCGGCATGCAAGCTCTGAGACGGATGTGGCGGCATGCAAGCTCTGAGACAGGTGTGGCGGCATGCAAGCTCTGAGACAGATGTGGCGGCATGCAAGCTCTGAGACAGATGTGGCGGCATGCAAGCTCAGAGACAGATGTGGCGGCATGCAAGCTCTGAGACGGATGTGGCGGCATGCAAGCTCAGAGACAGGTGTGGCGGCATGCAAGCTCTGAGACAGGTGTGGCGGCATGCAAGCTCAGAGACAGATGTGGCGGCATGCAAGCTCTGAGACGGATGTGGCGGCATGCAAGCTCTGAGACGGATGTGGCGGCATGCAAGCTCAGAGACGGATGTGGCGGCATGCAAGCTCAGAGACGGATGTGGCGGCATGCAAGCTCTGAGACGGATGTGGCGGCATGCAAGCTCAGAGACGGATGTGGCGGCATGCAAGCTCTGAGACGGATGTGGCGGCATGCAAGCTCTGAGACAGATGTGGCGGCATGCAAGCTCTGAGACAGGTGTGGCGGCATGCAAGCTCTGAGACAGATGTGGCGGCATGCAAGCTCTGAGACAGATGTGGCGGCATGCAAGCTCAGAGACAGATGTGGCGGCATGCAAGCTCAGAGACAGATGTGGCGGCATGCAAGCTCAGAGACAGGTGTGGCGGCACGCAAGCTCTGAGACAGGTGTGGCGGCACGCAAGCTCTGAGACGGATGTGGCGGCATGCAAGCTCTGAGACGGATGTGGCGGCATGCAAGCTCTGAGACAGATGTGGCGGCATGCAAGCTCAGAGACAGATGTGGCGGCATGCAAGCTCAGAGACGGATGTGGCGGCATGCAAGCTCTGAGACGGATGTGGCGGCATGCAAGCTCAGAGACAGATGTGGCGGCATGCAAGCTCAGAGACAGATGTGGCGGCATGCAAGCTCTGAGACAGATGTGGCGGCATGCAAGCTCTGAGACAGATGTGGCGGCATGCAAGCTCTGAGACAGATGTGGCGGCATGGAAGCTCTGAGACAGATGTGGCGGCATGGAAGCTCTGAGACAGATGTGGCGGCATGCAAGCTCTGAGACAGATGTGGCGGCATGCAAGCTCAGAGACAGATGTGGCGGAAGTGACATCACAGGGACTGACTGCTGCCGCCGACTCACCTACCACAGAGGCAGCCATGTTTATTTACAAGCAGAGCCCTACAGGGGGCAGGGGAGGCACTAAGGGCATTTTTCCAGTGCACAGCTCAATCACAAAATTGCAAATTGCTAGTGCTTTTTACATTTGCAAGGGTTGCTACTGTATCATAGAAATCATGAGAAGTATTTTCCACTATAGTGATTCGATTTGTAAATCGCCAATCACAATCGCTCTCTGGAGCAATTTTTAGAGTGATAATGCAAATGAAAAATCGCAATCGCATAACAAAATTAATGAAAAATCGCAATCGCCGGCGTTTGTAATTGCTAGTGGAAAAGGGCCCTAAGGAGACTTGGGCTCTTACTGGTGTGGAAGAAGAAGGCCTATGTGTCACAGGACCCCTCGTGGCCAGACCGCAAATTGCCTTCCAATCGGTTTCAGCACACAGACCATGCAAGCTGTGGTCGCATTCGATGCGCAGAAACCGTCGGAATTTGGGCAGCAGACCGACCAGAAGGGAGCCTGTGAGGTTACGGTACTTACAAATTACACACTATTTCAGGGTATAACTGCCACCACTTCTGCTTTCCTGGGCCAGAAGCACCCACTGACTAGCTATTTCTAGACCTGCAAATAAAACGGTTAAACACTCTATTCTGTCTAGCTAGCGACAATAGTAGCTTTCTCCAGAAGTCGGGGTTCAGTTTCTGTGTATAGCTGAATAATAGGGTAGCTGAATTAACAAAGGACATTTGAATGTCGTTTATTAAATATGCAATATGAATAATTAATATATTCAGAAAATCGTTAAAATCAACAATTATAGAGACAAAGGATAACACAGTATAGAAAATAAAAATGAGGAAAAAACAGATACTTAAAGTTCATGGAAAGGTGTCCTTTCTGGGAAAATCTGAGCACATGGAAAATGTGCTTTGTTTCAGTCCAGGTGCAAAGTTCAGACAAGATGGCCGCCACTGTTCCTCAAAGTGGCAGCAGCTCTCATGAAGGTGGAAAATGGAGGAATGAGGCCCGCCTGCTGGCCATGTGCTTTTGATGAAGCTGGCTCGGGGGTGTGGCTGTGCCTGCCCCCCTCTGAATTACCCACCAATGACAGTTCATTCCCTCTGAGAGATTTTAGGGTTAAACTTATAAAATGCCGTAACTCATAAACGATACATGTCATATTTAGGTGGATAGCAGATTCATACTTGTCGGAAAATACAGATTAATATATCAGACGTGACTAGGGTAGCTTCTCGGATTCCTGAGAAGATTCATACCTCAATAACTGGACGAGATATTGCCATGAATTTTATATCCGCACGTTGGGCAGACTTTAACGAATAAGACTATATGAATTTCATAGCTGTGCGATAGACGGTCTTCGTATACCGACAAGAAATCATACAACACATGCATTGAGATCTGCCCTCCATCGGTGCCATGGAGTCTGTGGGAAAGCAGGTTTTGAATAGGCCTCCTGCTGTGAGGGAAGCCTTTCTCTGAATAGAGTCACCATTTGGTGACTAGGGACATCTCCCTCTCTGCTGAGAAAAGAGAGAGCCCAGATTGACTGCAGATGCTCCTACACAACCAATCTAGATTCTATCGATCTTAATCGCAATCAATGCAGAGAATCTATTGCGATCGCATGTTGTTCACGGGCGGTTCAAGGCTGCGGCCACGCAACCGTCCGTCACAGTATGCATAGATTATTTCTCTTATTCTTTGTGAGTAAAGTGTTTCACTGTACAGTTGTTAGTATGTATTCTTTAGTGTGTGTTTTTGTTGTCAGGTTGCAGGGTTCCGGGTCCAGAGGATTTCTTACCATGGACCAAGTCCAAGAGGTTGGCGCTGAGGTGGAGCTCAATGAAGGCAGCTCAGCTGGAGAGGACTCCGCTGCGGTGACCCTGGTGGGTACTGGTGGGACTCTCTCTAACCTACGCATGCAAGTTCTGAATCACTTTATACAAGGTCTTTATCCAGGATTATATTATTAAAGGACACCCGAGGTGAGAGAGATATGGAGGCTGCCATATTTTTTCCATGTTAGACAATACCAGTTGCCTGGCTGTCCTGCTGATCTCTCTGGCTGCAGTAGTGTCTGAATCACACAACTGAAACAAGCATGCAGCTAATTCAGTCACACTTCAGGCACCTGATCTGCTGCATGCTTGTTCAGGGGCTGTGGGTAAATGTATTAGAAGCAGAGGATCATCAGGACAGCCAGGCAATCTGCATTGTTTTAAAGGAAATAAATGCCACACTGGCAGTGTGAACAAGGCAAATAATTACCACACAGGGTGTAACTACAAATCATAGGGACCCCTTAATGTTCAGCCCTTCCCTAGCCATGAGGATCCTCACACACACAACAAGCATAGCCAGAGAACACCTGGAGTATCAGAGGGAGGGAAGGTGGGTAGTTGGGGTCCCCCACACACCCCTGGGCCCCCCTGCAGGAGCCGCTCCCCTGTAATTACACCCTTGGTACCATCTCCACATGTTCCTCATCTATTGCAACATGCTTCACTTGCAATGAGGCGAGCACATTACTGATGGGTGAGATGCTGGATTCTTCTGCTCCTATTAGGAGGGACTGTGTATGCAGTTCACAGACCAGGCCCTGCATCAGGTTCAGGCTGGGATTTCAAGCCGCTCAACTCTGTCAATGAATGCAGCGTAGAATCCACGCTCTGCCTTTTACAGTGTGTGCAGTGTTTTTCTTTTCTTCTTACTTACCTACAGGGTGCTGCCCCTCTGGCCCCGGCCTCTGCGACACGCACCATCTACTTCACCTGACCGCAGCTTCTGCCGGTATTTGTAATGCCTGGTGGGGTCACACACACGATGCATGCTTGGAGATGTAGTCTGGTGGGGTCACACACACGATGCATGAAGTAGTGTCTGAATCACACACCAGAAGCAATCCTGTAGCTAATCCAGTCACCTGATCTGCTGCATGCTAGTTCAGGGGCTATGGCTAAGAGTATTAGGCAGAGGATCAGCAGGAAAGCCAGGCAACTAGTATTGTTTATAACCAAATATATATGACAGCCTCCATATCCCTCTCATTACAGTTGTCCTTTAAGCTGCCATACACCTCTAGATTTCCTCCCAATGTTTCAAAATGACCAATTCCTTTCTGAAGGGAATCAAATCAACGAGGGAGCGCGGGCAGCGGCGGGAGGTGCGGATATCTCTGTCCCTGGGGGTGAAAGGATGGAAAAAGGGACAGAGATATCCGTACGGCTGGGGGGAAAGTGGTTAGTATTGATGATTTTGGCATACAGCTCATGAAAGCCCAAAATTCCTATCTCAAAAAATTAGCATATTTCATCCGACCAATAAAAGAAAAGTGTTTTTAAAACAAAAAAAAGTCAACCTTCAAATAATTATGTTCAGTTATGCACTCAATACTTGGTCGGGAATCCTTTTGCAGAAATGACTGCTTCAATGTGGCGTGGCATGGAGGCAATCAGCCTGTGGCACTGCTCAGGTGTTATGGAGGCCCAGGATGCTTCGATAGTGGCCTTAAGCTCATCCAGAGTGTTGGGTCTTGCGTCTCTCAACTTTCTCTTCACAATATCCCACAGATTCTCTATGGGGTTCAGGTCAGGAGAGTTGGCAGGCCAATTGAGCACAGTAATACCATGGTCAGTAAACCATTTCCCAGTGGTTTTGGCACTGTGAGCAGGTGCCAGGTCGTGCTGAAAAATGAAATCTTCATCTCCATAAAGCTTTTCAGCAGATGGAAGCATGAAGTGCTCCAAAATCTCCTGATAGCTAGCTGCATTGACCCTGCCCTTGATAAAACACAGTGGACCAACACCAGCAGCTGACATGGCACCCCAGACCATCACTGACTGTGGGTACGTCGCACTGGACTTCAGGCATTTTGGCATTTCCCTCTCCCCAGTCTTCCTCCAGACTCTGGCACCTTGATTTCTGAATGACATGTAAAAGTTGCTTTTATCCGAAAAAAGTACTTTGGACCACTGAGCAACAGTCCAGTGCTGCTTCTCTGTAGCCCAGGTCAGGCGCTTCTGCCGCTGTTTCTGCACCTGTAGCCCATTTCCTGCACACGCCTGTACACGGTGGCTCTGGATGTTTCTACTCCAGACTCAGTCCACTGCTTCCGCAGGTCCCTCAAGGTCTGGAATCGGTCCTTCTCCACAATCTTCCTCAGGGTCCGGTCACCTCTTCTCGTTGTGCAGCGTTTTCTGCCACACTTTTTCCTTCCCACAGACTAAGTTCCCACTGAGGTGCCTTGATACGGCACTCTGGGAACAGCCTATTCGTTCAGAAACTTCTTTCTGTGTCTTACCCTCTTGCTTGAGGGTGTCAATGATGGCCTTCTGGACAGCAGTCAGGTCGGCAGTCTTACCCATGATTGCGGTTTTGAGTAATGAACCAGGCTGAGAGTTTTTAAAAGCCTCAGGAATCTTTTGCAGGTGTTTAGAGTTAATTAGTTGATTCAGATGATTAGGTTATTAGCTCGTTTAGAGAACCTTTTCATGATATGCTAATTTTTTGAGGTAGGAATTTGGGGTTTTCATGAGCTGTATGGCAAAATCATCAATATTAAAACAATAAAAGGTTTTCAACTACTTCAGTTGTGTGTAATGAATCTAAAATATATGAAAGTCTAATGTTTATCAGTACATTACAGAAAATAATGAACTTTATCACAATATGCTAATTTGTTGAGAAGGACCTGTATATACCTGCCCACCCCCTCTGGTCCTCCAATGATCTCCGCCTGACCTCGCTCCAGTGCATGCCTTCAGGACTTTGCAAGAGCCGCCCCCACCCTATGGAACCCCCTTCCACTCCCCCCTCAGACTCGTTCCTTTCCTTCAACACTTTCAAGCAAGTCATCAAAACACACCTCTTTAAGATGGCCTCACCCCCCACCAACACACCTCAACTCTCAACTGAGCACCTTATCTGCAGCTCCACCTAGTGTGTCCCTCTCCCCTCACCATTTCCATCCATGCTCTGTACACACGCTGCTGCTCCATGCTCTGTACACACACTGCTGCTCCATGCTCTGTACACACGCTGCTGCGCCATGCTCTGTACACACACTGCTGCTCCGTGCTCTGTACACGCTGCTGCTGCTCCGTGCTCTGTACACGCTGCTGCTGCTCCGTGCTCTGTACACGCTGCTGCTGCTCCGTGCTCTGTACACGCGCTGCTGCTCCGTGCTCTGTACACGCGCTGCTGCTCCGTGCTCTGTACACGCGCTGCTGCTCCGTGCTCTGTACACGCGCTGCTGCTCCGTGCTCTGTACACGCGCTGCTGCTCCGTGCTCTGTACACGCGCTGCTGCTCCGTGCTCTGTACACGCGCTGCTGCTCCGTGCTCTGTACACGCGCTGCTGCTCCGTGCTCTGTACACGCGCTGCTGCTCCGTGCTCTGTACACGCGCTGCTGCTCCGTGCTCTGTACACGCGCTGCTGCTCCGTGCTCTGTACACGCGCTGCTGCTCCGTGCTCTGTACACGCGCTGCTGCTCCGTGCTCTGTACAGACGCTGCTGCTCCGTGCTCTGTACACGCTGCTGCTGCTCCGTGCTCTGTACACGCGCTGCTGCTCCGTGCTCTGTACACGCGCTGCTGCTCCGTGCTCTGTACCCGCGCTGCTGCTCCGTGCTCTGTACACGCGCTGCTGCTCCGTGCTCTGTACAGACGCTGCTGCTCCGTGCTCTGTACACACGCTGCTGCTCCGTGCTCTGTACAGACGCTGCTGCTCCGTGCTCTGTACACACGCTGCTGCTCCGTGCTCTGTACACACGCTGCCGCTCCGTGCTCTGTACACGCGCTGCCGCTCCGTGCTCTGTACACGCGCTGCCGCTCCGTGCTCTGTACACGCGCTGCCGCTCCGTGCTCTGTACACGCGCTGCCGCTCCGTGCTCTGTACACGCGCTGCCGCTCCGTGCTCTGTACACGCGCTGCCGCTCCGTGCTCTGTACACGCGCTGCCGCTCCGTGCTCTGTGCACGCGCTGCCGCTCCGTGCTCTGTGCACGCGCTGCCGCTCCGTGCTCTGTGCACGCGCTGCCGCTCCGTGCTCTGCGCACGCGCTGCCGCTCCGTGCTCTGCGCACGCGCTGCCGCTCCGTGCTCTGCGCACGCGCTGCCGCTCCGTGCTCTGCGCACGCGCTGCCGCTCCGTGCTCTGCGCACGCGCTGCCGCTCCGTGCTCTGCGCACGCGCTGCCGCTCCGTGCTCTGTGCACGCGCTGCCGCTCCGTGCTCTGTACAGACGCTGCCGCTCCGTGCTCTGTACAGACGCTGCCGCTCCGTGCTCTGTACAGACGCTGCCGCTCCGTGCTCTGTACAGACGCTGCCGCTCCGTGCTCTGTACAGACGCTGCCGCTCCGTGCTCTGTACAGACGCTGCCGCTCCGTGCTCTGTACAGACGCTGCCGCTCCGTGCTCTGTACAGACGCTGCCGCTCCGTGCTCTGTACAGACGCTGCCGCTCCGTGCTCTGTACAGACGCTGCCGCTCCGTGCTCTGTACAGACGCTGCCGCTCCGTGCTCTGTACAGACGCTGCCGCTCCGTGCTCTGTACAGACGCTGCCGCTCCGTGCTCTGTACAGACGCTGCCGCTCCGTGCTCTGTACAGACGCTGCCGCTCCGTGCTCTGTACAGACGCTGCCGCTCCGTGCTCTGTACAGACGCTGCCGCTCCGTGCTCTGTACAGACGCTGCCGCTCCGTGCTCTGTACAGACGCTGCCGCTCCGTGCTCTGTACAGACGCTGCTGCTCCGTGCTCTGTACACGTGCTGCTGCTCCGTGCTCTGTACAGATGCTGCTGCTCCGTGCTCTGTACACGTGCTGCTGCTCCGTGCTCTGTACAGACACTGCTGCTCCGTGCTCTGTACACCCTCTGCTGCTCCATGCTCTGTACAGACGCTGCTGCTCCATGCTCTGTACACATGCTGCTGCTCCATGCTCTGTACACACGCTGCTGCTCCACGCTCTGTACACACGCTGCTGCTGCTGCGCCACGCTCTGTACACACGCTGCTGCTCCACGCTCTGTACACACGCTGCTGCTCCACGCTCTGTACACACGCTGTTGCTGCTCCACGCTCTGTACACACGCTGTTGCTGCTCCACGCTCTGTACACACGCTGTTGCTGCTCCACGCTCTGTACACATGCTGCTGCTCCACGATCTGTACACACGCTGCTGCTCCACGCTCTGTACACACGCTGCTGCTGCTGCTCCACGCTCTGTACACACGCTGCTGCTGCTGCTGCTGCTCCACGCTCTGTACACACGCTGCTGCTCCACGCTCTGTACACCCGCTGCTGCTGCTGCTCCACGCTCTGTACACCCGCTGCTGCTGCTGCTCCACGCTCTGTACACCCGCTGCTGCTGCTCCACGCTCTGTACACCCGCTGCTGCTGCTCCACGCTCTGTACACCCGCTGCTGCTGCTCCACGCTCTGTACACCCGCTGCTGCTGCTCCACGCTCTGTACACACGCTGCTGCTGCTCCACGCTCTGTACACACGCTGCTGCTGCTCCACGCTCTGTACACACGCTGCTGCTGCTCCACGCTCTGTACACACGCTGCGGCTGCTGCTCCACGCTCTGTACACACGCTGTTGCTGCTCCACGCTCTGTACACACGCTGCTGCTCCACGATCTGTACACACGCTGCTGCTCCACGATCTGTACACACGCTGCTGCTCCACGCTCTGTACACACGCTGCTGCTGCTGCTCCACGCTCTGTACACACGCTGCTGCTGCTGCTCCACGCTCTGTACACACGCTGCTGCTGCTGCTCCACGCTCTGTACACACGCTGCTGCTGCTGCTCCACGCTCTGTACACACGCTGCTGCTGCTGCTCCACGCTCTGTACACCCGCTGCTGCTGCTCCACGCTCTGTACACCCGCTGCTGCTGCTCCACGCTCTGTACACCCGCTGCTGCTGCTCCACGCTCTGTACACCCGCTGCTGCTGCTCCACGCTCTGTACACCCGCTGCTGCTGCTCCACGCTCTGAACACCCGCTGCTGCTGCTCCACGCTCTGAACACCCGCTGCTGCTGCTCCACGCTCTGTACACACGCTGCTGCTGCTCCACCTTCTGTACACACGCTGCTGCTGCTCCACGCTCTGTACACACGCTGCTGCTGCTCCACGCTCTGTACACACGCTGCTGCCGCTCCACGCTCTGTACACACGCTGCTGCCGCTCCACGCTCTGTACACACGCTGCTGCCGCTCCACGCTCTGTACACACGCTGCTGCCGCTCCACGCTCTGTACACACGCTGCTGCTGCTCCACGCTCTGTACACACGCTGCTGCTGCTGCTCCACGCTCTGTACACACGCTGCTGCTGCTGCTCCACGCTCTGTACACACGCTGCTGCTCTATCCAAAGTCAGCTGTAGCAGGGAAAGAAAGGGGGCGGTGCTATGAGCTGCAGGATACCTGTAGATATTCTGGTGCCTCAACTTATGCCTGTCCCGAGACACTGCACTGGCCCTGGTCTGAGGGGGATTCTGGGCAGCTGTAATCCCCCTGCGTTTGCCTATGGCCTATAAATATACTTTTCATAGGATGCTACATAATCAAATACACCTCCCCTCTCAAAAAAAGAAAAAAATCTTCCAAAGACTATCCTAACTTATGGAAGACAATTACAGACTACGATTATTTCTTTACTGCATGCTACCCGCTGAAATACCTCCATGTTTTACCTCATGTTTTACCTCACTTTATGCATTTACCTCATGTTTTACCTCATGTTCGGAAAAGGAGAAAAATCTTTCAGAATTGCTAAAAAAAAAAAAAAAAAAAAAAGAGGAAAATACCTCATGAGGCAAAAAAAAATATTTACCTCCCATAGCTACCAGAATTGAGGCCAGTGTGTGGCTGGGATTTTGTTTGTTGTTTGTAATACTTCAGTTCCAGAGTTGACAGCTTTGTTTTCTTGTTTCCCGATTGCTTCTTTCAGGAGAATAAACGTGACTTGCCGCAGTGGACGGACCTCCATTGCTTTGACTCCAGCAGTGATGACAGCTTGGGCTACGAGCCTTTCAACTCTACACCTCCAAAGATCAAGAGACTGGAAATTCCCAAACATGGTCCTGACATCAAGCGCAAATATGAGACAAAAGATGCACTGGAGAACATCTATGTGTTGTCAACCACAGACGACCTGCAAACAGGATGTGTACTCGTCAATGAGACACCAGGCCAAAAACAATCCTTCACCATGAACAACGTGCACAACCAGCTTCTGGATCAAGTTTACCATCTGGAGCCCAGTTTTGAAGAAAATGAAGTCTCTTGCATTGAAGTCATCCCATCTTCAGAATTTGGCCAGCTGATATCCTATTCACCGGAGGTCTACAAAGAAACCGCTTTGTCCCGTGAGGAAAATCCCAAGCAGACCTTAGGAAAATACAGCTACTTTGACACCAGAACCCAGTGTACTAGGTCAGTCAACCCAATGGAGAGAATCCACAAATGTGACCGGTGTGGGCGACAGTTTGGTCGCCTCTACAATCTGGAGAAACATATGTGCATAAACATGGCTGTAGGCCCTCCACAGCAGCATAGCATAGAGACCATGAATAGGTTGGAGAAGATGTGTGCTGAGGCCCAGGAAGAGCTTCAGAACTTACAAGGACATCATAAGAATCATGATATGGGTACTCTGATCCACGTGGCAACCAAGTGTGGTTCCCCTGATATCCAAGTCTGGAGTCAGGAGGCATTCTCAGGAGTAGAAAACATCGATCCAACAAACCGAAGTGCTGTGACTTGTGACCGCTGTGGTGGCAAATTTAAAAGCGCACACAATTTACAGTTTCATGTTTGTAATGAAAATGCAAAGAGTTTTGTCTCACAAAACTTGACTTCCCCTGAAGATACTATTGTCTTTGATTTGACTGATTCCCATCCAATATCTTGTGTAGCCAACCAGGAACAGGTCTGGACGGGACAAACGGAGTGTATTCCACTAGTAGATCAAGGGAACGGAAAATTGGCTTCTATGTCATCCTTGAACAGTGAAGAGAACTTTTATTACACACAGTTTTCCGTTGAAGGTGCTCCATTTTACCAGTGTCAAGAGTGTGGCAAGGTTTACAATAAGCGCTGCTCAATCACCAACCACATGCGGTGGCATTTGAAGGAGAAGAACCTGATCTCCTCCGTGGTGAATGCATTTGCTGAGCCATTTGCAGGGGACCAAGAGCCAGAAAAGAGTACCCACCTTGGTGGAGCAACTCCTGTTGACACGAAAGCAGACTTGGTGAAATCTGTCATACCAAGTCAAACTTTCTTTTGTGAATATTGTGGTGAAACGTTTAACAAGCACTGTTCTTATGCTACTCACACTTGCTGGCATTTAAATAACAAAGACCACATGACTAACATAAATAACGGGACTGACAGTGAAACAGGACAAGTGGTTTCCATATCTGTCAGTGAGCAAGAAAGTGATAATGCATGCACTAGTCCTGCCCAGGGTTTCACATGCGACTGTTGTGGAAGAGTCTTTAACAAGCAATGTGCCTATATTTCTCATACTTGTTGGCAAGTAAAGGAACAAGAGTCCAAGAAGAGAGCTGTAGCCAAATCTTTTTCTATAACAGATGCAGAATACTTGAATGGAGTTGATACCAAAGTCTCAGTCAATCAAGCCAATATGATTCCTGCTGTAGAGAATGGTGAAAGTGGACTCAACTCCAGCCCACCTAATGGTGATATTCAGGGTTATGTCGGGCAACTAAGTCTAGGTGAGAGACCCAACCTCTCTCCAACGGAACCTCCTGCTCAGTCACGAGAGGAACGCAGAAGCAGCCCATTGCTCGTACTAATGGAACCCAACCAGAAGAGTACAGCTCAGGATCTAGAATCTGTGCCTGAACTTGTAGAAGACACAGCAAACATCTCTACTTGCGTAGCTGGACCTCATGAACATGTTTCTCAATATGCTGAAGATAATGGAAATGTGAAGGATGTCATCCAAGATCTTGTTATAGTCCCTCAAGCAAAGTTGGAGATCATCCAAGGTCTTGTTCAGGTCCCTCAAGCAAAGTTAGAGATCATCCAAGGTCTTGTTCAGGTCCCTCAAGCAAAGTTAGAACCATCACGTCAACCACCTCCTACGCCATTCATTTTGCCCAAAAAATTGGTGACACGGCTTCTAAACCGGTATAGAGCTCCACACCGATGCCGTGATTGTGGCGTCCGCTTTTGTCAGCCATGGCGTTTAAGGCTACATCGGTTTAAGGTCGCTAGGAACAAAGGCTCTTTGCGGAAACACTATTGTGATTGTGGACGAACTCCAATTGGTTCTCTACACTTCTTGCTGCATCAGCTTCAGCATTTGAGCGACACGGCCTTTATCTGTGCAGTGTGCGCCAAAGCGCTACATGGCTATCGCCAGCTTCAGGCCCACAGCTGGGTGCATCCGCTTGCATCGCAGTTCCAGTGCAAGTGCGGAGCCCGGTTTACCAAGCTGCCCAAATACCTCTGGCATTCCTTACGGCACAATCCAAGACCTGGACAGAAACCTCAACTCGGAATCGGTACTGAAGTGCTGTTGTCACTATGATCGTGGCAGCACATGGGTATCTGCTCACTAGACTGTTAGTTATAAAAAATGTGCTATTATAGTTGCCTATGTAAAGAGAAGATGTATATTTCATTACATAAAAAATATATATATTTTGAGCTTTCTTAAGATTGTGAGAACTCCAGTCAATACCCTCAACATTTCACAGTTGTCCCAAGAATCTGGCTTACAGTGCATCTTCGGTAAGGATTGTGGCTGCTATGGAGCCCAATAGCAGCGTGGACGGGTTTTTCCTAACCATTTGCCTGCCCTTTATTTTTTGAATGTGTTTGTTCCTTAGCTGTGACCAGCAGACACCGCACATCAATATTGCGGCATTGCCGGGGGATGGATGTGCAGATATTTAGCAAGTTAATGGCCACATACAGATGCAGAGCTTGCAGGGAAGCTGTGATGAGTACCTGAGTGTTTCAGCCTCTCTCCTGAACATCTAGATAGAGCAGTCTGATGTTATCCTTCAGGCGATGACCCTGCAGGAGAGTTACGATATTTCCTAGATGGCGTTTGGGAGACATGATACCCAACACAACTTTCATGCAGGTTCTGCATCTGGACATCTTTTTGTGAAAGCGTCTTCTAATATTTCTCAGGTAAGGTTCCATACTTGCCTGGGGCTTCCTCCAGCCCCCTTGAGGCCGCTTGGTCCCTCACCGTCTCCCCAGGCTGCTCCTGTCCCCTGCTGGACAATCCGGTACACTGGCCGAGCTGCGCTTCGTTGACTCAGAACACTGACGTGGAAGCTTGCGTAGTCAGGCCGTGCATGTGCGAATCCAGCGGTGGACAGGAGAGGCCCAGCAAGACGGTGAGCGGCCTCAAAGGAGCTGGAGGAAGCCCTAGGTAAGTATGGAACCTGAGACTTCTTTCATCTCAGGTTCCCTTTAATGTGGCCATACACGTATCATGTTTAATTGCATCCATATCTGGGTAATTTGATAATTTTATCGAATCTTCTTGAATTCTGTATGACAAAAATTTTCTGCTAAAATCAGTTGATTATGCAGGATAGAAAATTTTGGTTGATTGGCGGCGTGTTGGGAACGCGCCGCTAGTGGCATTCCATCCGACGAGTGACAAAGCTGTTCTCACCTGTCCATGGCGCAGTTCTGGTCTCTTCTTTCCTGCCGGCTGCTCCTTCCAGTCTCTTCTCTTTCGAGTCACGGGGCGCCTGTGTGACGTACCAAATGCCAGAGGCCTCTAGTGGCCATGTAAGGTATGTGCCATGGTGTCCCTGGTGTCTGGCCTCTATCTTATTACCATACAAGTGTCCCGGGGACTTGAGTGAGGAGACCAGAAGGAGCAGCTGGCGGGGAGAGAAGACATGGGAACTGCACCATGGACAGGTGAGAGCAAGCTGTCCCTATATGCTTGGGGGGGGGGGGGAGGGAGGCAGGACAGCTTTTAATTAGATTCCATGCTGAAATCTATTGAAAATCTGTGTGTAGTATGTGGAGGGATGCGATCGGATAGATTATGATTCCCACATGGTTGGCATTTTCAACTTCCTGTAGTCTCTAGAACAGGAAGTTGGGGGGACCATCTCCCGTGTAAAGGCAGATTCTGTAGCTAGATCCCTGCAATATTTGATGCTGACATCGGTTTGGGGAGGAGACCTGCACAGACACGCCTATCCTGGTTGAGCAGATTTGGGGAGGAGCCCTGCACAGACACGCCTCTCCTGGTTGAGCAGGTTTGGGGAGGAGACCTGCACAGACACGCCTCTCCTCCTGGTTGAGCAGGTTTAGGGAGGAGCCCTGCACAGACATGCCTCTCCTCCTGGTTTAGCAGGTTTGGGGAGGAGCCCTGCACAGACACGCCTCTCCTCCTGGTTGAGCAATGTCCACTTCGTTTTCTGGAGAGGGAAGACACGTGAAATGCACCATGTAACGGAAACATACTTTGCAGTTCCTCTAAGAACAAAAGGAATGGGTGGGTGATCCAGGCGGGAGAGGCGGTGATGTCTGGGGACACCTGCACATGCTTCCTGTGTTCTGTCTGAGACGATCAGGAATGGTTTATCATGGTTGAGGAACATCTAAAGTCTGTACTTGCCACTTCCTCACCCCACGCTTTATAAAGACGCAAACACTCCAAACCGCAAGGGGTTCTGACTGGCGTTCCACTTTATTTTCTGTAAACTGGATGTTTCTATAAAATCTAAAGAAAAGTTTTTGAAATAAATCTAGTTGTTTAAAATGGTCACTAGTGTCATTTCCTGAATCAATGCCTCCAAAATCTACAAGACGGTAGCGGTCCTTAAAGGGACGCAGAACTCTAAAATTAAAAAAAGATTTTATACATACCCTGGAATTCCTCCAGCCGCATCCGCTCCGATCGCTCCCGCGCCGCCATCCTCCACTGCCGGCAGCTGTGGGTCCCGTAACTGATGTCAGTCGCGGCCAGCTACGCAGGAGAAGTGCGCTCTTTGCGTATCTCTGCAGCGGCTGCTGGAGAGAGACGGAAACAGCGCACTTCTCTTATGCCCGACTGGCTCCGACTGACGGAAGTGCGGGGACCTGGTTCCTGAAGCTGCAGGCAGTGGAGGACGGCAGCGTGGGAGCGAACCAGGCGGATGGGGCTGGAGGAAGCCCCAGGTATGTATAAAATCTTTTTTAATTTTAGAGCTCTGGTGTACTTTAAAGGGAACCCGAGGTGAAAGTGATATGGAGGCTGCCATATTTATTTCCCTTTAAACAATACCAGTTGCCTGCCTGGCAGTCCTGATCCTGTGTCTCAAATACTTTTAGCCATAGCCCCTGAACAAGCATGCAGCAAATCAGGTACTCCGACTCAGCCGACTCTTAGTCTCTCTTGTTTCAGGGTTTTGACTCACTACTTACGCCAGGAGATCAGCAGGACAGCCAGGCAACTGGCATTGTTTAGAGGGAAATAAATATCCCTCTCACCTCCACCTCGGGTATCCTTTAAAGTAAACCCAAACCAAAGCTCAGGTACAAAATCACATACTTGCCTAGGAAGAAGTCTTCCCTCGCTGTCCTCTGGTCACCCAGCGCTGATTATGGACCTTCTGATCAGGGCTTGCAGTAATATGATCAGGGCCGCTCTCTTATTTTTAAAGAGGAAAATCTTAAAATGCAAAATACAAATAAGAAGTTCATTTCTTCCAGAGTAAAATGAGCCATAAATTACTTTTCTCCTATAAAAACAAGGAACACCAAGAGCCCCAATAGTGTAATATGTACTGGTAAATGGTTACTAGATAGAGTAAATATTAATACTCACAAACCAGGGTTACCATTAGGCAACCACTGTAAAGGCAGGTGGGGAGATTTTCCTGACCCCACTCAGGAATAAGAAGTCGCTCTCTGTAGATGAGAAAAAGGGGGTTTAACTCTCCACCCAGGGTGGACTCAATATTATGCAGGAGAACAGAGGCGCCAAAAGGATAAAAGGAAGCTAAATGAGCTTAAAGGATACCCGAACTGAAATGTGACATAATGAGATAGACATGTGTATGTACAGTGCCCAGCACACAAATAACTAGGCTGTGTTCCTTTTTTTCCTTCCTCTGCCTGAAAGAGTTAAATATCAGGTATGTAAGTGGCTGACTCAGTCAGGAAGTGACTACAGTGTGACCCTCACTGATAAGAAATTCCCCTTTTTTTTACCTCTTTCCTGCTCTCAGAAGCCATTTTCTGCTAGGAAAGTGTTTTATAGTTGGAATTTCTTATCAGTGAGGGTCACACTGTAGTCAGGACTGAGTCAGCCACTTGCATACCTTATATTTAACTCTTTCAGGCAGAGAAAGAAAAAAAGGAACACAGCATAGTTATTTGTGTGCTAAGCACTGTACATACACATGTCTATCTCATTATGCCACATTTCAGTTTGGGTATCCTTTAAAAACCAAATTCTTGGTAAATAAAGGAGGTAGTGGTGGACTTACCACCTCCAAGTAGATACACAATGACTGTAGTAAACACAGTCAATATATTTTATTTATGAACTCCAAATATGCAATGCGTTTCGCAGGTTTGATCCCGCTTCATCAGGCAATAACAACGAAACAATAGCATATGTGGTCAATAGAAGAAACAGGCACCTCTGTGTGACACACAGTTTCTACACACCCATGATGCGAATCCACGTTTGACCACATCATGGCGTGAACACTGCTTTCTTATGCCTCGCTGTCACATTATCATGCTAGCTCCGCCCATACAATGGCATGACCACGCAATTTTTGGTGCGCCGCGCGCACTGCAGCCCCCCCATTTTTCGGCGTGCCCGGCAGACCATCCCCATAGCAACGTCTGCACTGACACTGCGCTGTTACTGAAATATGTGCTGTGAGCTGCAGCAGATGTCATTACACTGTACCGGCAGACCATCCCCATAGCAACGTCTGCACTGACACTGCGCTGTTACTGAAATATGTGCTGTGAGCTGCAGCGGATGCTATTACACTGTACCGGCAGACCATCCCCATAGCAACGTCTGCACTGACACTGCGCTGTTACTGAAGTATGTGCTGTGAGCTGCAGCAGATGCCATTACACTGTACCGGCAGACCGTCCCCATAGCAACGTCTGCACTGACACTGCGCTGTTACTGAAATATGTGCTGTGAGCTGCAGCGGATGCTATTACACTGTACCGGCAGACCATCCCCATAGCAACGTCTGCACTGACACTGCGCTGTTACTGAAGTATGTGCTGTGAGCTGCATCGGATGCCATTACACTGTACCGGCAGACCATCCCCATAGCAACGTCTGCACTGACACTGCGCTGTTACTGAAGTATGTGCTGTGAGCTGCAGCGGATGCCATTACACGGTACTGGCAGACCATCCCCATAGCAACGTCTGCACTGACACTGCGCTGTTACTGAAGTATGTGCTGTGAGCTGCAGCAGATGTCATTACACTGTACCGGCAGACCATCCCCATAGCAACGTCTGCACTGACACTGCGCTGTTACTGAAGTATGTGCTGTGAGCTGCAGCGGATGCCATTACACTGTACCGGCAGACCATCCCCATAGCAACGTCTGCACTGACACTGCGCTGTTACTGAAGTATGTGCTGTGAGCTGCAGCGGATGCCATTACACTGTACCGGCAGACCATCCCCATAGCAACGTCTGCACTGACACTGCGCTGTTACTGAAGTATGTGCTGTGAGCTGCGGCGGATGCCATTACACTGTACTGGCAGACCATCCCCATAGCAACGTCTGCACTGACACTGCGCTGTTACTGAAGTATGTGCTGTGAGCTGCAGCAGATGCCATTACACTGTACCGGCAGACCATCCCCATAGCAACGTCTGCACTGACACTGCGCTGTTACTGAAGTATGTGCTGTGAGCTGCAGCAGATGCCATTACACTGTACCGGCAGACCATCCCCATAGCAACGTCTGCACTGACACTGCGCTGTTACTGAAGTATGTGCTGTGAGCTGCAGCGGATGCCATTACACTGTACCGGCAGACCATCCCCATAGCAACGTCTGCACTGACACTGCGCTGTTACTGAAGTATGTGCTGTGAGCTGCATCGGATGCCATTACACTGTACTGGCAGACCATCCCCATAGCAACGTCTGCACTGACACTGCGCTGTTACTGAAGTATGTGCTGTGAGCTGTAGCAGATGTCATTACACTGTACCGGCAGACCATCCCCATAGCAACGTCTGCACTGACACTGCGCTGTTACTGAAGTATGTGCTGTGAGCTGTAGCAGATGTCATTACACTGTACCGGCAGACCATCCCCATAGCAACGTCTGCACTGACACTGCGCTGTTACTGAAATATGTGCTGTGAGCTGTAGCAGATGTCATTACACTGTACCGGCAGACCATCCCCATAGCAACGTCTGCACTGACACTGCGCTGTTACTGAAGTATGTGCTGTGAGCTGCAGCAGATGCCATTACACTGTACCGGCAGACCATCCCCATAGCAACGTCTGCACTGACACTGCGCTGTTACTGAAGTATGTGCTGTG
>NC_090651.1:388723524-388771383 GCF_040937935.1 Hyperolius riggenbachi | reverse complement strand
TAATCGCTATATAGCTTCTGCAGCAGCCGTACTGTCAGATCTGTCATGTATGTGAAGATTGGTCCAGTCACCTGTATAATCGCTATTCAGCTTCTGCAGCAGCCGTACTGTCAGATCTGTCATGTATGTGAAGATTGGTCCAGTCACCTGTATAATCGCTATTCAGCTTCTGCAGCAGCCGTACTGTCAGATCTGTCATGTATGTGAAGATTGGTCCAGTCACCTGTATGATCGCTATATAGCTTCTGCAGCAGCCGTACTGTCAGATCTGTCATGTATGTGAAGATTGGTCCAGTCACCTGTATAATCGCTATTCAGCTTCTGCAGCAGCCGTACTGTCAGATCTGTCATGTATGTGAAGATTGGTCCAGTCACCTGTATAATCGCTATTCAGCTTCTGCAGCAGCCGTACTGTCAGATCTGTCATGTATGTGAAGATTGGTCCAGTCACCTGTATGATCGCTATATAGCTTCTGCAGCAGCCGTACTGTCAGATCTGTCATGTATGTGAAGATTGGTCCAGTCACCTGTATGATCGCTATTCAGCTTCTGCAGCAGCCGTACTGTCAGATCTGTCATGTATGTGAAGATTGGTCCAGTCACCTGTATGATCGCTATATAGCTTCTGCAGCAGCCGTACTGTCAGATCTGTCATGTATGTGAAGATTGGTCCAGTCACCTGTATGATCGCTATATAGCTTCTGCAGCAGCCGTACTGTCAGATCTGTCATGTATGTGAAGATTGGTCCAGTCACCTGTATGATCGCTATATAGCTTCTGCAGCAGCCGTACTGTCAGATCTGTCATGTATGTGAAGATTGGTCCAGTCACCTGTATGATCGCTATATAGCTTCTGCAGCAGCCGTACTGTCAGATCTGTCATGTATGTGAAGATTGGTCCAGTCACCTGTATGATCGCTATATAGCTTCTGCAGCAGCCGTACTGTCAGATCTGTCATGTATGTGAAGATTGGTCCAGTCACCTGTATGATCGCTATATAGCTTCTGCAGCAGCCGTATTGTCAGATCTGTCATGTATGTGAAGATTGGTCCAGTCACCTGTATAATCGCTATTCAGCTTCTGCAGCAGCCGTACTGTCAGATCTGTCATGTATGTGAAGATTGGTCCAGTCACCTGTATGATCGCTATATAGCTTCTGCAGCAGCCGTATTGTCAGATCTGTCATGTATGTGAAGATTGGTCCAGTCACCTGTATGATCGCTATATAGCTTCTGCAGCAGCCGTATTGTCAGATCTGTCATGTATGTGAAGATTGGTCCAGTCACCTGTATGATCGCTATATAGCTTCTGCAGCAGCCGTACTGTCAGATCTGTCATGTATGTGAAGATTGGTCCAGTCACCTGTATGATCGCTATTCAGCTTCTGCAGCAGCCGTACTGTCAGATCTGTCATGTATGTGAAGATTGGTCCAGTCACCTGAATGATCGCTATTCAGCTTCTGCAGCAGCCGTACTGTCAGATCTGTCATGTATGTGAAGATTGGTCCAGTCACCTGTATGATCGCTATATAGCTTCTGCAGCAGCCGTACTGTCAGATCTGTCATGTATGTGAAGATTGGTCCAGTCACCTGTATGATCGCTATTCAGCTTCTGCAGCAGCCGTACTGTCAGATCTGTCATGTATGTGAAGATTGGTCCAGTCACCTGAATGATCACTATTCAGCTTCTGCAGCAGCCGTACTGTCAGATCTGTCATGTATGTGAAGATTGGTCCAGTCACCTGTATGATCGCTATATAGCTTCTGCAGCAGCCGTACTGTCAGATCTGTCATGTATGTGAAGATTGGTCCAGTCACCTGTATGATCGCTATATAGCTTCTGCAGCAGCCGTACTGTCAGATCTGTCATGTATGTGAAGATTGGTCCAGTCACCTGTATGATCGCTATATAGCTTCTGCAGCAGCCGTACTGTCAGATCTGTCATGTATGTGAAGATTGGTCCAGTCACCTGAATGATCGCTATTCAGCTTCTGCAGCAGCCGTACTGTCAGATCTGTCATGTATGTGAAGATTGGTCCAGTCACCTGAATGATCGCTATTCAGCTTCTGCAGCAGCCGTACTGTCAGATCTGTCATGTATGTGAAGATTGGTCCAGTCACCTGTATGATCGCTATATAGCTTCTGCAGCAGCCGTACTGTCAGATCTGTCATGTATGTGAAGATTGGTCCAGTCACCTGTATAATCGCTATTCAGCTTCTGCAGCAGCCGTACTGTCAGATCTGTCATGTATGTGAAGATTGGTCCAGTCACCTGTATGATCGCTATATAGCTTCTGCAGCAGCCGTACTGTCAGATCTGTCATGTATGTGAAGATTGGTCCAGTCACCTGTATGATCGCTATATAGCTTCTGCAGCAGCCGTACTGTCAGATCTGTCATGTATGTGAAGATTGGTCCAGTCACCTGTATGATCGCTATATAGCTTCTGCAGCAGCCGTACTGTCAGATCCGTCATGTATGTGAAGATTGGTCCAGTCACCTGTATGATCGCTATATAGCTTCTGCAGCAGCCGTACTGTCAGATCTGTCATGTATGTGAAGATTGGTCCAGTCACCTGAATGATCGCTATTCAGCTTCTGCAGCAGCCGTACTGTCAGATCTGTCATGTATGTGAAGATTGGTCCAGTCACCTGAATGATCGCTATTCAGCTTCTGCAGCAGCCGTACTGTCAGATCTGTCATGTATGTGAAGATTGGTCCAGTCACCTGTATGATCGCTATATAGCTTCTGCAGCAGCCGTACTGTCAGATCTGTCATGTATGTGAAGATTGGTCCAGTCACCTGTATAATCGCTATTCAGCTTCTGCAGCAGCCGTACTGTCAGATCTGTCATGTATGTGAAGATTGGTCCAGTCACCTGTATGATCGCTATATAGCTTCTGCAGCAGCCGTACTGTCAGATCTGTCATGTATGTGAAGATTGGTCCAGTCACCTGTATGATCGCTATATAGCTTCTGCAGCAGCCGTACTGTCAGATCTGTCATGTATGTGAAGATTGGTCCAGTCACCTGAATGATCGCTATTCAGCTTCTGCAGCAGCCGTACTGTCAGATCTGTCATGTATGTGAAGATTGGTCCAGTCACCTGAATGATCGCTATTCAGCTTCTGCAGCAGCCGTACTGTCAGATCTGTCATGTATGTGAAGATTGGTCCAGTCACCTGTATAATCGCTATTCAGCTTCTGCAGCAGCCGTACTGTCAGATCTGTCATGTATGTGAAGATTGGTCCAGTCACCTGTATAATCGCTATTCAGCTTCTGCAGCAGCCGTACTGTCAGATCTGTCATGTATGTGAAGATTGGTCCAGTCACCTGTATAATCGCTATTCAGCTTCTGCAGCAGCCGTACTGTCAGATCTGTCATGTATGTGAAGATTGGTCCAGTCACCTGTATGATCGCTATATAGCTTCTGCAGCAGCCGTACTGTCAGATCTGTCATGTATGTGAAGATTGGTCCAGTCACCTGTATAATCGCTATTCAGCTTCTGCAGCAGCCGTACTGTCAGATCTGTCATGTATGTGAAGATTGGTCCAGTCACCTGTATAATCGCTATTCAGCTTCTGCAGCAGCCGTACTGTCAGATCTGTCATGTATGTGAAGATTGGTCCAGTCACCTGTATAATCGCTATTCAGCTTCTGCAGCAGCCGTACTGTCAGATCTGTCATGTATGTGAAGATTGGTCCAGTCACCTGTATAATCGCTATTCAGCTTCTGCAGCAGCCGTACTGTCAGATCTGTCATGTATGTGAAGATTGGTCCAGTCACCTGTATGATCGCTATATAGCTTCTGCAGCAGCCGTACTGTCAGATCTGTCATGTATGTGAAGATTGGTCCAGTCACCTGTATAATCGCTATTCAGCTTCTGCAGCAGCCGTACTGTCAGATCTGTCATGTATGTGAAGATTGGTCCAGTCACCTGTATAATCGCTATTCAGCTTCTGCAGCAGCCGTACTGTCAGATCTGTCATGTATGTGAAGATTGGTCCAGTCACCTGTATGATCGCTATATAGCTTCTGCAGCAGCCGTACTGTCAGATCTGTCATGTATGTGAAGATTGGTCCAGTCACCTGTATAATCGCTATTCAGCTTCTGCAGCAGCCGTACTGTCAGATCTGTCATGTATGTGAAGATTGGTCCAGTCACCTGTATAATCGCTATTCAGCTTCTGCAGCAGCCGTACTGTCAGATCTGTCATGTATGTGAAGATTGGGTCCAGTCCACCTGTATGATCGCTATATAGCTTCTGCAGCAGCCGTACTGTCAGATCTGTCATGTATGTGAAGATTGGTCCAGTCACCTGTATGATCGCTATATAGCTTCTGCAGCAGCCGTATTGTCAGATCTGTCATGTATGTGAAGATTGGTCCAGTCACCTGTATAATCGCTATATAGCTTCTGCAGCAGCCGTACTGTCAGATCTGTCATGTATGTGAAGATTGGTCCAGTCACCTGTATAATCGCTATTCAGCTTCTGCAGCAGCCGTTACTGTCAGATCTGTCATGTATGTGAAGATTGGTCCAGTCACCTGTATAATCGCTATTCAGCTTCTGCAGCAGCCGTACTGTCAGATCTGTCATGTATGTGAAGATTGGTCCAGTCACCTGTATGATCGCTATATAGCTTCTGCAGCAGCCGTACTGTCAGATCTGTCATGTATGTGAAGATTGGTCCAGTCACCTGTATATCGCTATTCAGCTTCTGCAGCAGCCGTACTGTCAGATCTGTCATGTATGTGAAGATTGGTCCAGTCACCTGTATAATCGCTATTCAGCTTCTGCAGCAGCCGTACTGTCAGATCTGTTCATGTATGTGAAGATTGGTCCAGTCACCTGTATGATCGCTATATAGCTTCTGCAGCAGCCGTACTGTCAGATCTGTCATGTATGTGAAGATTGGTCCAGTCACCTGTATGATCGCTATTCAGCTTCTGCAGCAGCCGTTACTGTCAGATCTGTCATGTATGTGAAGATTGGTCCAGTCACCTGTATGATCGCTATATAGCTTCTGCAGCAGCCGTACTGTCAGATCTGTCATGTATGTGAAGATTGGTCCAGTCACCTGTATGATCGCTATATAGCTTCTGCAGCAGCCGTACTGTCAGATCTGTCATGTATGTGAAGATTGGTCCAGTCACCTGTATGATCGCTATATAGCTTCTGCAGCAGCCGTACTGTCAGATCTGTCATGTATGTGAAGATTGGTCCAGTCACCTGTATGATCGCTATATAGCTTCTGCAGCAGCCGTACTGTCAGATCTGTCATGTATGTGAAGATTGGTCCAGTCACCTGTATGATCGCTATATAGCTTCTGCAGCAGCCGTACTGTCAGATCTGTCATGTATGTGAAGATTGGTCCAGTCACCTGTATGATCGCTATATAGCTTCTGCAGCAGCCGTATTGTCAGATCTGTCATGTATGTGAAGATTGGTCCAGTCACCTGTATGATCGCTATATAGCTTCTGCAGCAGCCGTATTGTCAGATCTGTCATGTATGTGAAGATTGGTCCAGTCACCTGTATGATCGCTATATAGCTTCTGCAGCAGCCGTACTGTCAGATCTGTCATGTATGTGAAGATTGGTCCAGTCACCTGTATAATCGCTATTCAGCTTCTGCAGCAGCCGTACTGTCAGATCTGTCATGTATGTGAAGATTGGTCCAGTCACCTGTATGATCGCTATATAGCTTCTGCAGCAGCCGTATTGTCAGATCTGTCATGTATGTGAAGATTGGTCCAGTCACCTGTATGATCGCTATATAGCTTCTGCAGCAGCCGTATTGTCAGATCTGTCATGTATGTGAAGATTGGTCCAGTCACCTGTATGATCGCTATATAGCTTCTGCAGCAGCCGTACTGTCAGATCTGTCATGTATGTGAAGATTGGTCCAGTCACCTGTATGATCGCTATTCAGCTTCTGCAGCAGCCGTACTGTCAGATCTGTCATGTATGTGAAGATTGGTCCAGTCACCTGTATGATCGCTATATAGCTTCTGCAGCAGCCGTACTGTCAGATCTGTCATGTATGTGAAGATTGGTCCAGTCACCTGTATGATCGCTATTCAGCTTCTGCAGCAGCCGTACTGTCAGATCTGTCATGTATGTGAAGATTGGTCCAGGCTCACCTGAATCTCCCTCTGGTTAAACCCTTTTATCTGTGCATCACTTGCTCATGGCTCTACCTATCCCTCCTCCTGTGTGTCTGCACAATTGCTTGTGACGTCTTACACTGTATTACTCTCTGGCTTACCCGCTGTAATATTTGTAATTCACACTATTTTATTTATTCTCTACCTGCCTACTAATTTTGTCTTTTCAAATAAACTTGGTATGCTAAGATAATTGCAGGACTAGCTCAGCCCCCCACCTGTCTCAAGGATAGGATGGTAAATGTGCAATAATTGGGCATATATAAAGTGATTTTTTTGAATTTCAAGTCGGGTACATTTTGCACTAAATAAATACCTGGTGGCTGGCTCATGTTGTTCCTTCCCACCAGCAGAGCAGGAGTTCCTTTTCAAACATTGAGCAGATCACCTGACCCCGCCCACCTTCTCCATCTGCTGAGAGTGATTAAATCTTTGTATCCAGCACTGCAGCTATAGTTCCTCTCTGCTAAGATTAAAAAGACATTTAACGCTTCCTTCTGAGTGTGTAAAAAAAAAAAAAAAAAAAAAAAAAAAAGGAAAAGAAAACCTCCTTGCTGCTTTTTTTTTTTTTTTTTTTCACACAACCCTTTTATGCAGACACTGGGGAGAGAAAGGAATTATGAAATGTTTTTTAGCACACTAATCAGAAATAGAAAGATAAGACTGCTTGGTTGTAGTTCTACAGTACTGGAAACAAAGAGTTAAACTCTGAGGTGGGAGGAGTCAGGTGATCTGTGCTGCTGCCTCCTCCTAGCTCCTTCCTGAGGGTGATGATGGGATAAGGGGGGAGGAGTTTGGCTTGTTGTCCCTGCCACCATGTGTCGGACTTCAGGTTGAGGTTAGTGCTGTGGATTGGCTGGTGCTGTTCGAGCTGCAGGAGGGGGATGATGGGATAAGGGGGAGGGGTTTGGCTTGTTGTCCCTGCCACCATGTGCTGGACTGCAGGTTAGTGGTCAGGATTGGTTGGCGCTGGTTGAGCTTAGAAATGGGAAGTCCGGATCTTTTCAAGGATTCGGATGATTCAAATCGGATCATTGAAAAGATCCGGATCTTTGAACCGAATCTTCGAATCATTTTACTAGGGAAGCATTCTGGGGGGTGAAATGACTAGCAGGACAGGACTTTCCCTGCTGTGGACAGAGAAAGGGAAGGGGGTGGACAGACAGAGAGGGGGGGGGGGGGGGGGGGGGTTGTGGACAGAGAACAGAGAAGGGGAGAAGATGGACAGAGGGCAGGGAGTGGCCAGAGAAGGGAGGAGGGACGAGCAGAGAGCAGAAATGTTTGCTTGCACACAATACCCACATGCTGCAATCATTATGCTTTACATATATTTCACCTATATGTTCATGTGTATACTTTGAATGCAAACGTCTCACAGTGAAAGAAAGCATTCCCCAATTGTGACCTTTCTTACCTCCAACACTCATCATACATTTAGGGAGAAGTGCAGCTGTTTAGAGCAAATTGCAGGAGGATCATATTGCACAGCAATCACAGTGCCTGCCCTGTCATTCTAGCCCAGCACGCTGTCTGCAGTTACTGAGCTGTGCTGAGCTGAGCCAAAAGCTTCCAATGTGATCACTGTGCACAACTACGGAACAGCCAGCCTATAATGAGCAGCACGTTATAGCCAGTAGGTGTGCTCTACACATATCTGGCAGTGGCACCCATGTCCCCTCTCTCTCATCTACCTGTCCCTGCAAGGCTGCCTCCCCTTCAACAGAGCGATCCATCTCTGCTCTGCTTCCAGGACCCCCCTGCCCGCTGAGAGAGGGGGGGCGTGTCGCTCCTGGCTCCACCCTTTGTGATCCGAATCGTTCATTTGATGATCCGGATGATTTGACTCACAAAAAAGATCCGGATCAAATATCCGGATCATTGATGATCTGGACAACACTAGTCGAGCTGGGGGAGGGGGGCACACACCTTTATACCGGAGTCGGGAGTGAAGCATCAGCTTATCGATGACCGGTGTGCATCTGCTTCAGGCTGCGGGGGACAGAACTCCTCCCTCTTCGCTTTATTCTGGAGGAACACTGCGAAATGACAGGAGGAACATTATACACAATCTCTACTGTAAATTATACCCGTTCTATCACACATACTCCTGACTGCTTCACTTTAAAGTGAACCCGAGGTGAGATTGATGTGGTAGGCTGCCATGTCTATTTCTTGTTAGACAATACCAGTTGCCTGGCTGTCCTGCTGTTCTATTTGGCTGCAGTAGTGTCTGAATGTCACCAGAAAACAAGCATGTAGCTAATCTGGTCTGATCTGACAATAATGTCAGAAACGCCTGATCTGCTGCATGCTTGTTCAGGGGCTATGGCTGAACGTATTAGAGGCAGAGGATCAGCAGGACTGCCAGGCAATTGGTTTTGTTTAACAGGAAACAACTATGGCAGCCTCCATATCACTCTCCTGGGGTTCACTTTAAAGTGAACCTTAACTGTGTTAAAAAAAAAGTTTCACTTACCTGTGACTTCCCCGAGCCGCCTGCCGCCATCCTGTGCCCTCGCCAGTTGTCGACTATCCTCCGGTGCCCCGCCCCGGGTTGGTGAGGGCACAGAACAGCTGCAGGGGGCTTGGGGAGGCTCCAGGTAAGTGAAACTTTTTTCTTGAACACAGTTAAGGTTCACTTTAAGGTTATATGCGGTGCCAAGCTCTCTCTGCCCAACATAGCCTATTTACCCCAAGAATCTGAAATACTCACCAATGTGGGGGTAGTACTCGATGCCTTCGTCCACCCCTGATGACCCGCTGGACTCGTGGCTGGGGGACGGGGTGGACGGCTTCAGCATTTCAGCTGTCCTGAAGAAATCTGAAAAAGAGAAAATGTTAGTAGCAAATCTACAATTAGAGGAACAGACTAACCAGCGAGCTCATGGTGACCCAGAACTCATTGGAGTGTGTGAGGGGCTACAATGGTCCTAAAAGCCCCCTTACTAAGATGTTAAGAAAAACAAAAGTGTGTTTTCTTAGAACAGAAAGACTTTGAGATAATTCAGGTTGGAGTGAGCTTGAGATGTCTCCCAGGCACCACTGCTGAATATATGCAAATTAACCATTGTACCCTTAGAAGCTAAACACACCTCCAGAACCGCTGGAATGCAATGATGTGTCAGCTTGTTAATTTGTACAGAGCCATAATAATCCAACATGCATACAGACTGTTTCGGATTGTTTGATCCTCATCAGTGCATGGCATAGATTAATTTGGCTGTATGCAGTAGGGTTTGTAACACCGAGAGGCACAGACTAACCAGCAAGCTCATGGTGACCCAGAACTCATTGGAGTGTGTAAGGGACTACAATGATCCTAAAAGCCCCCTTACTAAGATGTTATGGAAAACAAAAGTTTGCTTTCTTAAAACAGAAAGAATTTGTGATAATTCAGGTTGGAGTGAGCTTGAGATGTCTCCCAGTGCATCACTGCTGAATATATGCAAATTAACCATTGTGCACTTAGAAGCTTGGAGCTTCATAGAGCCAAATTAATCGTTGCCATGCACTGATGAGGATCAAACAATCCGGAACAGTCTGTATGCATGTTGGATTATTGTGGCTCTGTACAAATTAACCACTTAAGGACTGCAGTCATAAAACCCCTTAAAGAGACACTGAAGCGAGACTAAATCTCGCTTCAGGTCTTATATATAGCAGGGGCACGTGTGCCCCTGCTAAAACGCCGCTATCCCGCGGCTTAACGGGGGTCCCTTCACCCCCAACCCACCCCTCGCAAACCTGGGTCGGAAAAAGGTCGCTGGAGCTGATCTTCCTGGAGGCAGGGCTAACGGCTGCAGCCCTGCCTCCAGTCGCGTCTCTCAGACGCGCATCGCCGCCTCTCCCCCGCCCCTCTCAGTGAAGGAAGACTGAGAGGGGCGGGGGAGAGGCGGAGGTACGCGTCTGACAGACGCGTATGGGGCAGGGCTGCGGCGGTTAGCCCTGCCCCAACCAGGAAGCGCTCCCCCGCTGCTCGGAGGGGGTTTGGGGGGACAGGGACCCCCGTTAAGCCGCGCTATAGCGGCGTTTTAGCAGGGGCACGCATGCCCCTGCTAGCTATGAGGTCTGAAGCGAGATCTATTCTCGCTTCAGACTCTCTTTAAGGACCAGAGCCTTTTTTTCCATTCAGACCACTGCAGCTTTCACGGTTTATTGCTCGGTCATACAACCTACCACCTAAATGAATTTTACCTCCTTTTCTTGTCCATAATACAGCTTTCTTTTGGTGCTATTTGATTGCTGCTGTGATTAGTTTTTATTATATTCATCAAAAAAAGACATGAATTTTGTAAAAAAAAAATGATTTTTTTTTACTTTCTGTGCTGACATTTTTCAAATAAAGTAAAATTTCTATATACATTTTTGTCCAAATATATTCTGCTACATGTCTTTGATAAAAAAAAATCCAATAAGTGTATATTTATTGGTTTGGGTAAAAGTTATAGCGTTTATAAACTATGGTGCAAAAAGTGAATTTTCCCATTTTCCAGCATCTCTGACTTTTCTGACCACCTGTCATGTTTCATGAGGGGCTAGAATTCCAGGATAGTATAAATACCCCCCAAATGACCCCATTTTGGAAAGAAGACATCCCAAAGTATTCACTCACCATGCCCCTCTCTGAATACCTTGTAGTGTCTACTTTCCAAAATGGGGTCATTTGTGGGGTGTTTACTGTCCAGTCATTTTGGGGGGTGCCTAATTGTAAGCACCCCTGTAAAGCCTAAAGGTGCTCATTGGACTTTGGGCCCCTTAGCGCAGTTAGGCTGCAAAAAAGTGCCACACATGGGAGGGACGAGTACCTAACAAATTGCATGCAAACTGTTAGTGGAAACTAACATCCTCCAAGTGGTAGACAGGTTGTATGTGTGCTCATTGTGTATTTGTATCCCATGAGTGGGGTCTGCACTTTTTTGCAGGTAAGCATTCATCTGTTTTTAAGTAGCGCTGTTCATTTCTTTGCTACACATGTGGTATCGCTGTACTCAGGAGAAGTAGTATAATGTGTTTTGGGGTGTATTTTTACACATACCCATGCTGAGTGGGAGAAATATCTCTGTAAATGACTTTTTTTTTTTTTTTTTTTTTTTTTTTTTTTACACACCCAATTGTCCATTTATAGAGATATTTCTCCCACCCAGCATGGGTATGTGTAAAAATACACCCCAAAACACATTATACTACTTCTCCTGAGTACAGCGATACCACGTGTGGCACTTTTTTGCAGCCTAACTGCGCTAAGGGGCCCAAAGTCCAATGAGTACCTTTAGGTTTTCACAGGTCATTTTGAGAAATTTGGTTTCAAGACTACTCCACACGGTTTAGGGCCCCTAAAATGCCAGGGCAGTTTAGGAACCCCACAAGTGACCCCATTTTAGAAAGAAGACACCCCAAGGTATTCCGTTATGAGTATGGTGAGTTCATAGAAGATTTTATTTTTTGTCACAAGTTAGCGGAAATTGATTTTTATTGTTTTTTTTCACAAAGTGTCATTTTCCACTAACTTGTGACAAAAAATAAAATCTTCTATGAACTCATCATACACCTAACGGAATACCTTTGGGTGTCTTTTTCTAAAATGGGGTCACTTGTGGGGTTCCTATACTGCCCTGGCATTTTAGGGGCCCAAAACCGTGAAGAGTAGTCTGGAAACCAAATGCCTCAAAATGACTGTTCAGGGGTATAAGCATCTGCAAATTTTGATGACAGGTGGTCTATGAGGGGCCAAATTTTGTGGAACCGGTCATAATTAGGGTGGCCTCTTAGATGACAGGTTGTATTGGCACTGAAGTGCAGGAAGTGCAGGATGTTCTCAAATCGTGACCTGGACATGGCAGCAGAGAACACGGGCATATGATGTATTGGGTGCGTAGACCAATAAGAACGCAATACATTATTTTTGACTAGACCCATGTTAAGGAGAAGGCCCCAAAAAATGTTACGTTCAGAAACTTGGAGTGGTTTCCACCGAAAAGGCTGGGCATGGTAACTTCTTGGATTGGCGGTTGCGTATTGTGTGGCATAACAGTTGGTCTCAACCACAATTAAGTCGTGGAGACCAGCAGTGATCAGAAAAAAAAATTCTGTCACTGCGGTGGGGCGGGTGAGGGTTTGGACGGGTGATCAGAAGCCCGCAGGGGGCAGATTAGGGCCTGATCTGATGGATAGGAGTGCTAGGGGGTGACAGGAGGTGATTGATGGGTGTCTCAGGGGGTGATTAGAGGGGGGAATAGATGCAAGCAATGCACTGGGGCGATCTGAGGGTGTGGGCGGGTGATTGGGTGCCCGCAAGGGGCAGATGAGGTTCTGATATGATGGGTAGCAGTGACAGGTGGTGACAGGGGGTGACTGATGGGTGATCAGAGGGGAGAACAGATGTAAATAATGCACGGGGGAGGTGATAAGGGGTGGGGGGGTTCTGAGGGCAATCTGAGGGTGTGGGCGGGTGATTGGGGTGCCCGCAAGGGGCAGATTAGGGTCTGATCTGATGGATAGCAGTGACAGGTGGTGATAGGGGGGGATTGATGGGTGATCAGTGGGTGATTAGAGGGGAGAACAAATGTAAACAATGCATTTGGGAGGTGAGCTGAGGGCAGGTCTGAGGGCGATCTGAGGGTGTGGGCGGGTAATTGGGTGCCCGCAAGGGGCAAGTTAGGGTCTGATCTGATGGGTGGCAGTGACAGGGGGTGATTGATAGGTGACCAGTGGGTGATTACAGGGGAGGTTAGATGTATACAGTACACAGGGGGGGTCTGGGGAGGATCTGAGGGGTGATCAGGAGCCCCCAGGGGGCAGTTTAGGACCTGATCTAAAAAATAGCGTTGACAGATAGTGACAGGGGGTGATTGATGGGTTATTAGGGGGGTGATTGGGTGCAAACAGGGGTCTGAGGGGGTGATGGTGGGGGAGTCTGAGGGGTGCTGTGGGCGATCAGGGGCGGGGGGGGGGCAGAATCAGTGTGTTTGTGTGCTTACTAGGGGGGCTGCCTCCTGCCCTGGTGGTCCCTCGATCACTGGGACCACCAGGGCAGGAGGCAGCCTGTATAATACACTTTGTATACATTACAAAGTGTATTATACGCTTCTAAAGCGGCAGATCGGGTGGTTAATAACCCGCCGGCGCTGCTAATTGGCCGGCGGGTTGGCGTCGCGGATGGGCGGTGCCTAATGCTGGCGGATGCGCACGCATCTATGCGTGCGATCCCCATTTCAGTCCCCCTGGAGCCGCCGCCGATCGGCGTTACGCGGTACCACTTTGCCGACGCCCATAGGTAGTGGGCGGTCGGCAAGTGGTTAAAGTGGACCCAAATTGAAAATACAAGATTTCAGAAATAAAATCTATTTTCTAAATTATAATAATAAATAGCAGCCTTTTTTCAGCTGCATGATGACAAATATAAAACATTTTACATTTATTGGAGGAACCCCTCCCTTCCTTTCATATTGCCGGGACAGAATCCGGCAGACTGGTGGAGTAGATGGTGTCCGGCAGTGGAGGAATTGCTAATGGCTGCCACCTGTATAACCCTAGTTATGAAAAGAGGAGGGTGAAAAGCATGCACTGAAATGCTCATAGGCTTGAAGGAGTGTTTATGTATCTTTGTATGTGTCAGAGTGCTGCAACTAAATATTTTGAATTAAAAAAATGTTTGGTTTGGGTCCGCTTTAACAAGCTGACACATCATTGCATTTCAGCGGTTCTGGAGGTGTGTTTAGCTTCTAAGGGTAACAATGGTTAATTTACATATATTCAGCAGTGATGCATTGTGGGAGACATCTCAAGCTCACTCCAACCTGAATCTACAATTAGAAGCTCTCCTTTGTGAAGCAGTAAGGGGATGTATTTGGTATATATTCTGTATAGTCAGGCTAGTAAGGAGTACTGTGCAGGTTTTAAAAAACAAGGCTATAAAAGACACAGTGGTGCAATCTCCCTATGAGAGTCAGGAGTCACACATTCTCTGCAGTCACCGCACATCTCTCTGCTCCGGCTGACAGAAGCACTACCTGCACAGCTCTGGCTTTCTACCCTAACCCCGGAATATTTGTGATTGCTTCAGGTGAAAAACCTTCTGCAGTGATTGGCTAATGCTATGGTTGTCCTATTGCTCCTCCCTACATACAATACATCCTGCTCCGCACATAGCAGAGCAGCACATTTGTACAGTAATCACTCCTAACCTCACCCAAAATAACCAACCAAGTTGTGCGAGTAGCTTAAAGGTTCCCCAACCCGAATCTCGTGTGAAAAATCAATACTTACCCAAGAAGAGGGAAGGCTCTGGATCATATGGACGCTTCCCATGGCATCCTCTGGTCCCCCATTGCAGAGCACGGACCCCCTAAAGATTACTGACAAGGGCTTGTCTGATCAGGGCCACGCCCCTCGTCAAGCTACTCATGAGTCTGCGCAGTAATGTGCTCACACCAGAGGAGGAGCACAGAGTCTTCCCTCTCCTTAGGCAAGCATGTTGGGGGTGACAGGAGGTGATTGATGGGTGTCTCAGGGCACAAACTGGTGGGAGGGTGGGGCATGCAGTGGTGACATCACCAGTTAATGAAACTTTCGGAAGGAGGGGCATAGGTATCATACTGATTCCCTCCTACTCATGCCCCAAATTCCATCCGTAGGGTACACTTTTTATAGAATTTAATAACTGACTGCATCCAACAGTAACGTGGTGTCTTTCATCAAACGTCTCTGTGCTTTGGTAAGAGAGGCTTTCTGTCAGGCCAGGTTACGGACATACAAGGACGCCGGACACAGCGGGAGATTCTGTCCGGCCAGGTTACAGACACACAAGGACGCCGGACACAGCGGGAGATTCTGTCAGGCCAGGTTATGGACATACAAAGACGCCGGACACAGCAGGAGATTCTGTCCGGCCAGGTTATGAACATACAAGGACGCCGGACACAGCGGGAGATTCTGTCTGGCCAGGTTACGGACATACAAGGACGCCGGACACAGCGGGAGATTCTGTCTGGCCAGGTTACGGACATACAAGGACGCCGGACAGCGGGAGATTCTGTCAGGCCAGGTTATGAACCTACAAGGACGCCGGACACAGCGGGAGATTCTGTCAGGCCAGGTTACGGACATACAAGGATGCCGGACACAGCGAGAGATTCTGTCTGGCCAGGTTACGGACATACAAGGACGCCGGACACAGCGGGAGATTCTGTCAGGCCAGGTTATGGACATACAAGGACGCCGGACACAGCGGGAGATTCTGTCTGGCCAGGTTACGGACATACAAGGACGCCGGACAGCGGGAGATTCTGTCAGGCCAGGTTATGAACCTACAAGGACGCCGGACACAGCGGGAGATTCTGTCAGGCCAGGTTACGGACATACAAGGACGCCGGACACAGCGGGAGATTCTGTCTGGCCAGGTTATGGACATACAAGGACGCCGGACACAGCGGGAGATTCTGTCTGGCCAGGTTACGGACATACAAGGACGCCGGACACAGCGGGAGATTCTGTCTGGCCAGGTTATGGACATACAAGGACGCCGGACACAGCGGGAGATTCTGTCTGGCCAGGTTATGGACATACAAGGACGCCGGACAGCGGGAGATTCTGTCAGGCCAGGTTATGAACCTACAAGGACGCCGGACACAGCGGGAGATTCTGTCAGGCCAGGTTACGGACATACAAGGACGCCGGACACAGCGGGAGATTCTGTCTGGCCAGGTTACGGACATACAAGGACGCCGGACACAGCGGGAGATTCTGTCTGGCCAGGTTATGGACATACAAGGACGCCGGACACAGCGGGAGATTCTGTCTGGCCAGGTTACGGACATACAAGGACGCCGGACACAGCGGGAGATTCTGTCTGGCCAGGTTACGGACATACAAGGACGCCGGACACAGCGGGAGATTCTGTCTGGCCAGGTTACGGACATACAAGGACGCTGGACACAGCGGGAGATTCTGTCTGGCCAGGTTATGGACATACAAGGACGCCGGACACAGCGGGAGATTCTGTCAGGCCAGGTTACGGACATACAAGGACGCCGGACACAGTGGGAGATTCTGTCAGGCCAGGTTACGGACATACAAGGACGCCGGACACAGCGGGAGATTCTGTCAGGCCAGGTTATGGACATACAAGGACGCCGGACACAGCGGGAGATTCTGTCTGGCCAGGTTACGGACATACAAGGACGCCGGACAGCGGGAGATTCTGTCAGGCCAGGTTATGAACCTACAAGGACGCCGGACACAGCGGGAGATTCTGTCAGGCCAGGTTACGGACATACAAGGACGCCGGACACAGCGGGAGATTCTGTCTGGCCAGGTTATGGACATACAAGGACGCCGGACACAGCGGGAGATTCTGTCTGGCCAGGTTACGGACATACAAGGACGCCGGACACAGCGGGAGATTCTGTCTGGCCAGGTTATGGACATACAAGGACGCCGGACACAGCGGGAGATTCTGTCTGGCCAGGTTATGGACATACAAGGACGCCGGACAGCGGGAGATTCTGTCAGGCCAGGTTATGAACCTACAAGGACGCCGGACACAGCGGGAGATTCTGTCAGGCCAGGTTACGGACATACAAGGACGCCGGACACAGCGGGAGATTCTGTCTGGCCAGGTTACGGACATACAAGGACGCCGGACACAGCGGGAGATTCTGTCTGGCCAGGTTATGGACATACAAGGACGCCGGACACAGCGGGAGATTCTGTCTGGCCAGGTTACGGACATACAAGGACGCCGGACACAGCGGGAGATTCTGTCTGGCCAGGTTACGGACATACAAGGACGCCGGACACAGCGGGAGATTCTGTCTGGCCAGGTTACGGACATACAAGGACGCTGGACACAGCGGGAGATTCTGTCTGGCCAGGTTACAGACATACAAGGACGCCGGACACAGCGGGAGATTCTGTCAGGCCAGGTTACGGACATACAAGGACGCCGGACACAGCGGGAGATTCTGTCTGGCCAGGTTACGGACATACAAGGACGCCGGACACAGCGGGAGATTCTGTCTGGCCAGGTTATGGACATACAAGGACGCCGGACACAGCGGGAGATTCTGTCTGGCCAGGTTACGGACATACAAGGACGCCGGACACAGCGGGAGATTCTGTCTGGCCAGGTTACGGACATACAAGGACGCCGGACACAGCGGGAGATTCTGTCTGGCCAGGTTACGGACATACAAGGACGCTGGACACAGCGGGAGATTCTGTCTGGCCAGGTTACGAACATAGAAAGACGCCGGACACAGCGGGAGATTCTGTCTGGCCAGGTTACGGACATACAAGGACGCCGGACACAGCGGGAGATTCTGTCTGGCCAGGTTACGAACATAGAAAGACGCCGGACACAGCGGGGGAGATTCTGAGGCCGGAGTATTTGTGTGCTGACGGGACTCTTACCGGTAAACACTGAAGTCACTGAACCAGTCCTGGACGACGATCACCACATGGCACACGGTGAACAAGAAGGCAGCGATCTGCAGAGACTGCAGGGGGGAGAAACAGGAAGACGCACTTTATAGTAACCCTACGGTAGACAAACCCACCCCTTAGTGAGAGCGATATGGAGGCTGCCATATTACCTTCCTATTAAACAATACCAGTTGCCTGGCTGTCCTGCTGATCTCTCTGGCTGCAGTAGTGTCTTATTCTCACCCCAGAAACAAGCATATTTGCTCTTTAGACTTAAAGTGACCCTGGGATGAGGGGGGCATAAAAATTCTATACACACCTGGGGCTTCCTCCAGCCCCTTCTGTGAAGATTGCTTCCTCACCGCGGTATAAATCCTCCTAGATTCTCCCATAGCCGCCTCATTTTCCTCAGTCAGTCGGGGCCAGTCGGCACAGGTGTAGTGCAGCCAAGCATACTCCCGTCTTGCTCCTTGCAGTGGAGGCATTCATCCCCTGTGCAGTGCGCTCCTGGCTGCGGGAGCAGGGCAGGCCGTGTACAAGGAGTACGCCTGACTGACCGTGAAGAGGGGGCTGGGGGAAGCCCCAGGTAGGTATAAATCTTTTATGCCTTCTTAGGGTCACTTTAAACCCCGGTCCACATTGGCACAAATGCTCCCTGTAGCAGAGCTAAACGGTCAGATCCTAGCAGAGGTAAACGGATCCTATGTTACTGGATAAGATCCGCTCACATTGCTCCGTTAGAAGGGATCTCCTCGGGGAGGCTGCGATTATTCCGCAGTAACAGACGCATCGCAACAGAACAGAGCAAAAACTGATGCCCAATAAAAACGGTTTCACAGATCAATTTGTGATCCGTCCAGTGTGAACCGAGCCTTAGAGCATCAGACCTGCCTGCTTGTCCTGGGTCAGCTGCTTAAAGGGGAACTGAAGAGAGCGGTATATGGAGGCTGTCATGTTTATTTCCTTTTAATCAATACCAGTTGCCTGGCAGCCCTGCTGGTCTATTTCTCTGCAGTAGTATCTGATTAAAACCAGAAACAAGCATGCAGCTGGTCTTGTCAGATCAGACTTATAAGTCTGAACCACTGAAACACCTGATCTGCTGCATGCTTGTTCAGGGGCTATGGCTAATAGTATTAGAGGCAGAGGATCAGCAGGGCTGCCAGGCAACTGGTATTGTCTAAAAGGAAATAAACATGACAGCCTCCATATACCTCTCTCTTCAGTTCCCCTTTAATGTACTGGAGGCAGAGGATCAGCATGACAGCCAGGCAACCAGCACTATATAAAGGAAATGAACATGGCAGCCGCCAAATCCTTCTCAATGCCGAGTCGCTTTGAAGTGTAACTGTCTGGAATAAAATCAAAAATCAATTCTTTATTTTTATCTGGTAAACAAGTTATAAGGATGCTAACCAGGCAATCCAAAAGTTACACACCACTATTACTTTTCTTGCTGATAAATGATCATTCCCCAGTTTACCTGACTCTTATTTGGCACACACAAAATTTGGGACACAAAAGAGAAGTTGCAAGGCATGCTGGGTTGTCTTCTTTGCTTCTCTACTTCCCCTCAGACTTAACTAATGCAGCCTGATTGGCTGAAGCCTCTTTCCCTCCTGTTTTCCCCTCCCACACCTCTCTGTTCCTCTCTGATTGGCCAGTATTTCTTATGCAGAGACTATGCGCTTTCTATTGCAGAGCTGGGTGGGAGTGACTGGGAGGAGGGCGGGCAATGCATACACAATCAGGCAGAGGACCGTAAGGGAGGAAAGGACATCAGGATTGGCTTCAAGATAGATACAGTTAAAGTGGGAAATGCTAAGAAGGATTTTCTCTTTTTTTACTGTAGAAAAATCTCTAAAATGAAAATGTGGACAGTGCAATACATATGTAAGTGGAGCAAGTATTTATGTACTTATATATGTGTGTTTTTTCTAAAATAGTATGGCTGATAGCTCCTCTTTAAGCAATATAAACTCATCATATGTTGATAACTTACAATGAAAATTGTACAACAAAAGGAGAAGTACTATTCTTACTCAGAGTATTAATATCCTGCCCTCCAAGCTTCCAATTACGGGTCCTCTCAAGGTGGATTTACAGTCTGGCATAAGATACAATACTCTTTATTGCCCATATAGTTATTCTACCTGCCTTTGTCCCAAAGTAATGCTATCTGTTTAAAAGCCACCAGATTACCGTGAAGCAATGCTGGAATTATGTGTTATATCCAGTTAATTAAAATCCCTGTTCAGTGAGGAATGTAAGTGTTCTTCTGTGTACAATCACTGAAAAGTGCACACAGAAACTCTCTGCTGTGTTGGCTTTACTCTCATATCCTGCAGTTAGTGATCTAAGAACAATCTAAGAGCACAATGCATGGGCAAAGTGACTGATAAACCTCCAGCACATGGTAGCAGTAGAAGCTGTCATGGTGTGGATGATCTGATGCAGTAGAGGGAGGATTTCGCCTACATTTCCACTCTAATGCATAGCTGATGGCTGTACTGATCACGTCACTCGGTTATACTCACATCTGCTCTATGCTGAGAGTACAGACCTGCTTTATTCACTGCTGCTATTCAATCAGTACATACATAGTGTTCCACCCATTTATAATGTTAGGGTGACTTTAAGAAACACAGGAAGTGATCAGGTGAAGTCAGGGCCTCAGATCTGTACACTTAAAGCACATCTGAAGTTAGAGGTATACGGAGGCTGCCATATTTAGTTCCTGTTAAACAATACCAGTTGCCTGGCAGCCCTGCTGATCTATTTGGCTGCAGCAGTGTCTGAATAACACCAGGAACAAGCATGCAGCTAATCCTGTCACTTCAGTCAAAGCACCTGATCTGCTGCATGCTTGTTCAGGGGCTGTGGCTAAAAGTACTAGAGGCAGAGGATCAGCAGGAGAACCAGGCAACCGGTATTGCTTAAAAGGAAATAAATATGGCAGCCCCCATAGCACGCTCACTTCCGGTGTCCGTTATGAAACACAGGCAGTTATCCGGTGGAGTCAGAGCCTCAGATCTGTATACTTGTTGTAGACCAGCAGCTGAGACATTAATAAAACGCAGGTGATCACCATGGCAACACTGACACATTCCAGTCTGCACACTGCAGCTCTCATTTATGCTGCTATGCAGTGTATTATCACCATGGCAACACTGACACATTCCAGTCTGCACACTGCAGCTCTCCTTTATGCTGCTATGCTGTGTATTATCACCATGGCAACACTGACACACTCCAGTCTGCACACTGCAGCTCTCATTTATGCTGCTATGCTGTGTATTATCACCATGGCAACACTGACACATTCCAGTCTGCACACTGCAGCTCTCCTTTATGCTGCTATGCTGTGTATTATCACCATGGCAACACTGACACACTCCAGTCTCCACACTGCAGCTCTCCTTTATGCTGCTATGCTGTGTATTATCACCATGACAATCACTGACACATTCCATAGACTGCAGCTCTCCTTTATGCCCCTGTACATTACCTGCATCTCCACGTAGGTGTGCGGAAGGTTGTATTCCGGAGGTAATTTACGGTCGTTATTTATTAAATGATCCAGAATGGCCGGGCTGAGGATCGGCTGCATTAACATAAACAGAAAGGAAAGAAAGTGTTTAGCAAAGTAAAAAAAAGATAAACAACTAAAAAGAAAGAGATGACTTCTCAGGATAATCCCGTCCCATAAGTGACAACCCTCTCTGCTGTGGTGGTACAGCCGATGTCATTGCTGTGCACCCCTATAGAACGCCTGTGCTTGGTAACTGCCCCTGCTATGGTAATGATTATCTATGACAGTACATGATAACGCTGTGTGAATGATTAGACTAGAGGCGTGCAGACACCTGATTATGGGCGTCGCCCATCAGAACCCGATCCCCTTGGGTGACATCGCCAGGCTGCCCATAGATGTGTCATCTGTGTAGCGGATAATATGCTGTGTTGCTATACAGGGGGTGGAGGGACAAAGGAGCGGCACATGCATGATGTCATATGGTGGGCGGGGAAGAGGTGTGAACTATAGGATTGGCCATCACTGGGGGTGAGTTGACCCACAGGTTACGAGCCTGTTACACGCGCCCGATTATCGTCTGAGGTGGTTGTTATTGGCTGCCTCAGACGACTTTAGTCAGGCGTGTGTAAGAGCCATAAGCTGGGCATACACGGCTCGTTTTATATTATCAATCGAGCCGCTGATGGCTTGATTAATAATATTCAACCTGTCCGATACCCCGCCGGATCGATTCTGCGCTCGATACCGGCGGGGAGAACAATGGGAGCAAACGAAACGCTGATTAGCAGCGCCCGCGGGGACGAGCGGGAATCGATCCGTGCGCACACGTGGACGAGCGGTGACGCGCTGGCTCGATACCGGCGCATTCTCCAGCATTAATGCCTAGTACACACAATGCAAGTTTCTGTCAGATTGGTGGTCGAATTGATTATTTCCCACTGGTTCGAGCTGATTTCTGACCTGTTGGAAATAATCGTTTCGACCGTCAATCTGACAGAAAATTGTATTGTGTGTGTCAGGCATATGCCTAGTACACACCATACAATTTTCTGTTAGATTTACCTGCCAGATAGTTTCCAACATGTTGGAAATGTATCTATCTAACCATCTATCTGCCTATCAATCAGGCATTGTTCTACTCAGCAGGAGATAACCAGAAGACAATGCACCAGAGATGATGACCAGTCTCTACCAGTAATTTACAGAAAATAATCTAATTACAAGAAATCTAACAGAAAAATCTGACAGAAAATTGTATTGTGTGTACCAGGCATCAGAGGATGATCCCTGCACAGAGAGGCTGGAGCCACCAAAGCTGGGTGAACAATTTTAGGGCAAAAAGCTTGAAATAAAGTAACAGTGGGTACTGATATTAAACAGCCCACCTCCTCCTAAGTCACTATTAGATACAGGTGGGCTCTGATCGGCTGTACAAGTCCCATTGTTTATGCTTCAGCTGACACAACATTGCAATATTACGGCATAGCTCCTGGCTCTGCTATCAGTATCTTCCCAGCCTTAAAGTGGATCCGAGGTGAACTTTTACACATTGCATAATTGTGTTCCTTTCCTATTGTTTATAGGGCATTCCTCAAGCCAAATACTTTTTTGCTTTTGTTTTAATACTCTAATTCCCTATAAACTAAATAAACCACAGAGAGCCTTGGCAGTAGCAAGGGCTCATGGGAGCTCAGTCTGGGCAGGAGGAGGAGGAGGTGTTACTAGCCATTGATTTCAGAGGCAGAGGGGAGGATTAGGTTTTTTTCACAGGCTGAGTGCTGAAGATGCAGATAAGCCTGCCTATGTGTAATGTTTACAAACAACATGGCTGCTATCATTCTATCGCAGGAAGAAATAATCATATACTATTGAAGCTGTTTGCAGCCAGATTTGTTGTGTAAACCATCTAAACTTTAGATAACATATATAGACAAGTTACTTGTTATAGTTAGTTTTTCATCTCGGATCCACTTTAAAGTGTACCTGAGATTGCGGGAGAAAAAGAGGTTATACTCCCCCGGTCTTCCTCCATCCCCAAGGGCCCTCGCCTTCCACCTGTGTACCTCTGTTCTCCTGTTATCGGTCCCGGTAATCTGGCTCAGTCTGCGGAGGGGCCGCCCATGCACGGAAGAGTCGACCAGCACAACTGAGCCAGATTATTGGGACTGATACCAGGAGAACGGAGGCACGCGGGAGGACAGCGCGGCATGCATCGCTGCTTATGAGGATAGAGGAAGCCCCAGGTGAGTATAAAATCTTTTTATCCCACCATCTCAAGTTTACTATAAGGTGGCCATACATCAGGAGACTTGGCGGCTGATTGACCATCCAATTATAATTGGATGAAAATTGGTGCCACCAAGTGCATGCCCGGACAATGCAACCAATTTCAGCCTGATCGGACGTGCTGCAAGATGTAGAGCCGACTTGCTCAATCGGGTGTGCAGCGGTAAAAATGAGCGATATTGGGATGAGTGATGAAACCCCCCACGCTGTCCCTCCTGTTTAATGTTGCCCCCCAGTGCCCAGTGCAAGCGATACATTACCTGTCCGCGGCCTCCACTTGCTCTGGGCTTCCTTTGTTCTCTATACACGTGTGCCACGTGGTTGCCTAGTAACGTGGGTGTGTGACGTAATACGTGGGCCCTTACTAGGCAACCATGTGGGGCGCATGTATAGAGAGCTAAGGAAGCCGTGGACAGGTAATGTATCGCTTGCTCTGAGCACCAGGGGGCGACATTAGGGCGGTCAGTGTCGGGATGGCGAGGCAGACGGATGCCGATTCCTGATCGATTTCAGAATGAAGTTGATCGGGAATCAGCCCGTGGTGTATGGGCAACCGACAGATCTCTCTGTAATCAGATTCAGTCAGAGAGAGATCTGTGTCTTGGTGGAATCTGCCCATCATCAGGTGTGTGGCTACATTAATAGTCTCAGCACTCCGCTGCGGAGCAATGCTTTTCAGCGCTGCTAGATTTGGGTGCATCCGGCACCACCATAGACTATTATAGGAATCACATCTATAACGACGCTCTGTGAGTAACGTCAGCAGACGGAGCTGAAATTACTTTTAAAACACAATAATTCGGCTGCCAGTAATAGCTGGAAGCCGAATTACATCATTCCCCACTATCCACGCAGACCTGGAGGGGGAATAGTAATTTACGCTGCAGGGAGTTGTGCAGAAGCAGGATAAGCCATATACCGGCTGTATCCTGTGCCCAAGTCTCCTGGCACTGATTTCACATGTATGCCTCCGCTGGCACAAGCACTCCAGCAATCCACTCACTACCGCCTCAGCAGCTCACCTGTGTGTCCAGGAAGATGATCCTCTCCTGGCTGATGAAGAAGTCGATGCCGCTGGTCTGGTTCCCGGCTCTCTCCCTCACCTCCTGACTTTGCATCCGGAACACGTACGATCTGCAGGATAAACAGAGATCCTCAGCTATAAGAGAGCTAAGGCAGTGTGCTTGCCATGGGGACCAGCTTACCTTCCTTCCCACATGCGGCACTTACAGGAGGTGTGTGTGGAGGTGGGAGATACAGCTGGACCTCCTCCAACACGCATGTTCTGATCTTGGAATGACTATTGTACTATTTAGCAAAGATCAGAGCGTACTAAAGCCTTGAGGGCTCTCTCACACCGCTGGTGAATCGCAAACAGACCACAGAAATCACGGGACCTCTTAACAGTTACATTGTGAATTCATTGCGTTTAACAATTGTAAACGTTGTGCACACTGCATTTTAGTCAGCATTTCTTGTACACAATAAAAAAATAGAAGAGTGTAATGGCCGAAAAATCCCAAACTCAACTGCATTGCATTGTGGGATTATGTCTCGCAATGTGAAAGCGCCCTGAGAGCCAATCAGGAACTTGGAATTACCCATAAGACATCCCAGCGCCCAAATTCCCACGTCAAATTTATTACAGGTAAGCTAGATTCTCACTGCACAAGTCTGTTTCTAATCTAATGTTATACAAAATATCTTTCCATTTACATTTTTAACCACTTCCCGACCGCCTAACGCACAGAGGCGGCCGGGAAGTGGAGCCCTTAAGGACCGGCTCACCCACAGAGGCGGCGGTCCATTTAAGGGCATGGGCGGAGCGATCGCGTCATCCGTGACGCGATCCTCCGCCGGCGCCTGTCACCGCTCGCTCGCCGCAACATCCCGCCGGCTATACGGAAGCGCCGGCGGGATGTTAACCCCGCGATCGCCGCATACAAAGTGTATAATACACTTTGTAATGTTTACAAAGTGTATTATACAGGCTGCCTCCTGCCCTGGTGATCCCAGTGTCCGAGGGACCACCAGGGCAGGCTGCAGCCACCCTAGTCTGCACCCAAGCACACTGATTTCTCCCCCCCCTGCCCAAGATCGCTCACAGCACCCATCAGACCCCCCCCTGCCCACCCCCCAGACCCCTGTTTGCACCCAATCACCCCCCTAATCACCCATCAATCACTCCCTGTCACTATCTGTCAACGCTATTTTTTTTTATCCCCCCCCCCTGCTCCCTGCCCCCTCCTGATCACCCCCCACCCCTCAGATTCTCCCCAGACCCCCCCCCCCCCAGACCCCCCCCTCCCCCTGTTTACTGTATGCATCTATCCCCCTGATCACCTGTCAATCACCTGTCAATCACCTGTCAATCACCCGTCAATCACCCGTCAATCACCCCCTCTCACTGCCACCCATCAATCAGCCCCTAACCTGCCCCTTGCGGGCAATCTGATCACCCCCCCACACCAATAGATCGCCCACAGATCCGACATCAGATCACCTCCCAAATCCATTGTTTACATCTATTCTCTCCTCTAAACACCCACTAATTACCCATCAATCACCCATCAATCACCCCCTATCACCACCTGTCACTGTTACCTATCAGATCAGACCCTAATCTGCCCCTTGCGGGCACCCAATCACCCGCCTACACGCTCAGATTGCCCTCAGACCCCCCCTTATCAATTCGCCAGTGCATTAATTACATCTGTTCTTCCCTGTAATAACCCACTGATCACCTGTCAATCACCTGCCAATCACCTATCACCCATCAATCACCCCCTGTCACCCCCTGTCACTGCCACCCATCAATCAGCCCCTAACCTGCCCCTTGCGGGCAATCTGATCACCCACCCACACCATTAGATCGCCCGCAAACCCGCCGTCAGATTACCTCCCAAATGTATCGTTTACATCTGTTATCTTCTCTAAACACCCACTAATTACCCATCAATCACCCCCTATCACCACCTGTCACTTTTACCTATCAGATCAGACCCTAATCTGCCCCTTGCGGGCACCCAATCACCCGCCCACACGCTCAGATTGCCCTCTGACCCCCCCCCCCCCCCCTTATCAATTCGCCAGTGCATTAATTACATCTGTCCTTCCCTGTAATAACCCACTGATCACCTGTCAATCACCTGCCAATCACCTATCACCCATCAATCACCCCCTGTCACTGCCACCCATCAATCAGCCCCTAACCTGCCCCTTGCGGGCAATCTGATCACCCACCCACACCAATAGATCGCCCGCAGATCCGACATCAGATCACCACCCAAGCGCAGTGTTTCCATCTATTCTCTCCTCTAAACACCCACTAATTACCCATCAATCACCCATCAATCACCCCCTATCACCACCTGTCACTGTTACCCATCAGATCAGACCCTAATCTGCCCCTTGCGGGCACCCAATCGCCCGCCTACACGCTCAGATTGCCCTCAGACCCCCCCTTATCAATTCGCCAGTGCAATATTTACATCTGTCCTTCCCTGTAATAACCCACTGATCACCTGTCAATCACCTGCCAATCACCTATCACCCATCAATCACCCCCTGTCACTGCCACCCAACAATCAGCCCCTAACCTGCCCCTTGCGGGCAAACTGATCACCCACCCACACCAATAGATCGCCCGCAGATCCGACATCAGATCACCACCCAAGCGCAGTGTTTCCATCTATTCTCTCCTCTAAACACCCACTAATTACCCATCAATCACCCATCAATCACCCCCTATCACCACCTGTCACTGTTACCCATCAGATCAGACCCTAATCTGCCCCTTGCGGGCACCCAATCGCCCGCCTACACGCTCAGATTGCCCTCAGACCCCCCCTTATCAATTCGCCACTGCAATATTTACATCTGTTCTCCCCTGTAATAACCCACTGATTACCTGTCAATCACCTATCAATCACCCATCAATCACCCCCTGTCACTGCCACCCATCAATCACCCCCTGTCACTGCCACCCATCAATCACCCGCTGTCACTGCCACCCATCAATCAGCCCCTAACCTGCCCCTTGCGGGCAAACTGATCACCCACCCACACCAATAGATCGCCCGCAGATCCGACATCAGATCACCACCCAAGCGCAGTGTTTCCATCTATTCTCTACCCTAAACACCCACTAATTACCCATCAATCACCCCCTGTCACTGCTACCTATCAGATTAGACCCCTATCTGCCCCTAGGGCACTCAATCACCCGCCCACACCCTCAGATTGCCCTCTGACCCCCCCCCCCCTTATCAATTCGCCAGTGCATTAATTACATCTGTCCTTCCCTGTAATAACCCACTGATCACCTGTCAATCACCTGCCAATCACCTATCACCCATCAATCACCCCCTGTCACTGCCACCCATCAATCAGCCCCTAACCTGCCCCTTGCGGGCAATCTGATCACCCACCCACACCAATAGATCGCCCGCAGATCCGACATCAGATCACCACCCAAGCGCAGTGTTTCCATCTATTCTCTCCTCTAAACACCCACTAATTACCCATCAATCACCCATCAATCACCCCCTATCACCACCTGTCACTGTTACCCATCAGATCAGACCCTAATCTGCCCCTTGCGGGCACCCAATCGCCCGCCTACACGCTCAGATTGCCCTCAGACCCCCCCTTATCAATTCGCCAGTGCAATATTTACATCTGTCCTTCCCTGTAATAACCCACTGATCACCTGTCAATCACCTATCACCCATCAATCACCCCCTGTCACTGCCACCCAACAATCAGCCCCTAACCTGCCCCTTGCGGGCAAACTGATCACCCACCCACACCAATAGATCGCCCGCAGATCCGACATCAGATCACCACCCAAGCGCAGTGTTTCCATCTATTCTCTCCTCTAAACACCCACTAATTACCCATCAATCACCCATCAATCACCCCCTATCACCACCTGTCACTGTTACCCATCAGATCAGACCCTAATCTGCCCCTTGCGGGCACCCAATCGCCCGCCTACACGCTCAGATTGCCCTCAGACCCCCCCTTATCAATTCGCCACTGCAATATTTACATCTGTTCTCCCCTGTAATAACCCACTGATTACCTGTCAATCACCTATCAATCACCCATCAATCACCCCCTGTCACTGCCACCCATCAATCACCCCCTGTCACTGCCACCCATCAATCACCCGCTGTCACTGCCACCCATCAATCAGCCCCTAACCTGCCCCTTGCGGGCAAACTGATCACCCACCCACACCAATAGATCGCCCGCAGATCCGACATCAGATCACCACCCAAGCGCAGTGTTTCCATCTATTCTCTACCCTAAACACCCACTAATTACCCATCAATCACCCCCTGTCACTGCTACCTATCAGATTAGACCCCTATCTGCCCCTAGGGCACTCAATCACCCGCCCACACCCTCAGAATGCCCTCAGACCCCAGCCCTGATCACCTCGCCAGTGCATTGCTTGCATCTATTCCCCCCTCTAATCACACCTTGAGACACCCATCAATCACCTCCTGTCACCCCCTAGCACACCTACCCATCAGATCAGGCCCCAATTTGCCCCGTGTGGGCTCCTGATCACTCGGCCAAACCCTCAGACCCCCTTCCGATCACCTCCCCAGTGCATTGATTGCATCTATTTTCCCCTCTAACCACCCCCTGAGACACCCATCAATCACCTCCTGTCACCCCCCTAGCACTCCTATCCATCAGATCAGGCCCAATACAACCTGTCATCTAAAAGGCCACCCTGCTTATGACCGGTTCCACAAAATTCGCCCCCTCATAGACCACCTGTCATCAAAATTTGCAGATGCTTATACCCCTGAACAGTCATTTTGAGACATTTGGTTTCCAGACTACTCACGGTTTTGGGCCTGTAAAATGCCAGGGCGGTATAGGAACCCCACAAGTGACCCCATTTTAGAAAAAAAAGACACCCCAAGGTATTCTGTTAGGTGTATGACGAGTTCATAGAAGATTTTATTTTTTGTCAAAAGTTAGCGGAAATTAATTTTTATTGTTTTTTTTTCACAAAGTGTCATTTTTCACTAACTTGTGACAAAAAATAAAATCTTCTATGAACTCGCCATACACCTAACGGAATACCTTGGGGTGTCTTCTTTCTAAAATGGGGTCACTTGTGGGGTTCCTATACTGCCCTGGCATTTTAGGGGCCCTAAACCGCGAGCAGTAGTCTAGAAAACAAATGCTTCAAAATGACCTGTGAATAGGACGTTGGGCCCCTTAGCGCACCTAGGCTGCAAAAAAGTGTCACACATGTGGTACCGCCGTACTCAGGAAAAGTAGTATAATGTGTTTTGGGGTGTATTTTTACACATACCCATGCTGGGTGGGAGAAATTTCTATGTAAATGGACAATTGTGTGTAAAAAAATCAAACAATTGTCATTTACAGAGATATTTCTCCCACTTAGCATGGGTATGTGTAAAAATACACCCCAAAACGCATTATACTACTTCTCCTGAGTACAGCGGTACCACATGTGTGGCACTTTTTTACACCCTAAGTACGCTAAGGGGCCCAAAGTCCAATGAGTACCTTTAGGATTTCACAGGTCATTTTGCGACATTTGGTTTCAAGACTACTCCTCACGGTTTAGGGCCCCTAAAATGCCAGGGCAGTATAGGAACCCCACAAATGACCCCATTCTAGAAAGAAGACACCCAAAGGTATTCCGTACGGAGTATGGTGAGTTCATAGAAGATTTTATTTTTTGTCACAAGTTAGCGGAAAATGACACTTTGTGAAAAAAAACTATTAAAATCAATTTCCGCTAACTTGTGACAAAAAAATAAAAACTTCTATGAACTCACCATACTCCTAACGGAATACCTTGGGGTGTCTTCTTTCTAAAATGGGGTCATTAGTGGGGTTCCTATACTGCCCTGGCATTTTAGGGGCCCTAAACCGTGAGGAGTAGTCTTGAAACAAAAATGACCTGTGAAATCCTAAAGGTACTCATTGGACTTTATGCCCCTTAGTGCAGTTAGGGTGCAAAAAAGTGCCACACATGTGGTATCGCCGTACTCGGGAGAAGTAGTACAATGTGTTTTGGGGTGTATTTTTACACATACCCATGCTGGGTGGGAGAAATACCTCTGTAAATGACAATCTTTTGATTTTTTTTACACACAATTGTCCATTTACAGAGGTATTTCTCCCACCCAGCATGGGTATGTGTAAAAATACACCTCAAAACACATTGTACTACTTCTCCCGAGTATGGCGATACCACATGTGTGGCACTTTTTTGCACCCTAACTGCGCTAAAGGGCCCAAAGTCCAATGAGTACCTTTAGGATTTCACAGGTCATTTTGAAAAATTTCGTTTCAAGACTACTCCTCACGGTTTAGGGCCCCTAAAATGCCAGGGCAGTATAGGAACCCCACAAATGACCCCATTTTAGAAAGAAGACACCCCAAGGTATTCCGTTAGGAGTATGGTGAGTTCATAGAAGATTTTATTTTTTGTCAAAAGTTAGCGGAAATTGATTTTAATTGTGTTTTTTCACAAAGTGTCATTTTCCGCTAACTTATGACAAAAAATAAAATCTTCTATGAACTCGCCATACTACTAACGGAATACCTTGGGGTGTCTTCTTTCTAAAATGGGGTCATTTGTGGGGTTCCTATACTGCCCTGGCATTTTAGGGGCCCTAAACCGTGAGGAGTAGTCTTGAAACGAAATTTCTCAAAATGACCTGTGAAATCCTAAAGGTACTCATTGGACTTTGGGCCCTTTAGCGCAGTTAGGGTGCAAAAAAGTGCCACACATGTGGTATCGCCGTACTCAGGAGAAGTAGTATAATGTGTTTTGTGGTGTATTTTTACACATACCCATGCTGAGTGGGAGAAATATCTCTGTAAATGGACAATTGTGTGTAAAAAAAATTAACAAATTGTCATTTACAGAGATATTTCTCCCACCCAGCATGGGTATGTGTAAAAATACACCCCAAAACACATTATACTACTTCTCCTGAGTACGGCAATACCACATGTGTGGCACTTTTTTGCAGCCTAACTGCGCTAAGGGGTCCAAAGTCCAATGAGCACCTTTAGGCTTTACAGGGGTGCTTACAATTTAGCACCCCCCAAAATGTCAGGACAGTAAACACACCCCACAAATGATCCCATTTTGGAAAGTAGACCCTTCAAGGTATTCAGAGAGGGGCATGGTGAGTCCGTGGCAGATTTCATTTTTTTTTGTCGCAAGTTAGAAGAAATGGAAACTTTTTTTTTTTTTTTTTTTCTCTCACAAAGTGTCATTTTCCGCTTACTTGTGACAAAAAAATAATATCTTCTATGAACTCACTATGCCTCTCAGTGAATACTTTGGGATGTCTTCTTTCCAAAATGGGGTCATTTGGGGGGTATTTATACTATCCTGGAATTCTAGCCCCTCATGAAACATGACAGGGGGTCAGAAAAGTCAGAGATGCTTGAAAATGGGAAAATTCACTTTTTGCACCATAGTTTGTAAACGCTATAACTTTTACCCAAACCAATAAATATACACTGAATGGGTTTTTTTTTATCAAAAACATGTTTGTCCACATTTTTCGTGCTGCATGTATACAGAAATTTTACTTTATTTGAAAAATGTCAGCACAGAAAGTTAAAAAAATCATTTCTTTGCCAAAATTCATGTCTTTTTTGATGAATATAATAAAAAGTAAAAATCGCAGGAGCAATCAAATAGCCCCAAAAGAAAGCTGTATTAGTGACAAGAAAAGGAGCCAAAATTCATTTAGGTGGTAGGTTGTATGAGCGAGCAATAAACCGTGAAAGCTGCAGTGGTCTGAATGGAAAAAAAGTGGCCGGTCCTTAAGGGGTAGAAAGCCCTAGGTCCTCAAGTGGTTAACTAAGAATTTGCAGAGTCACCACCAGGGCCTCATATGCAATTCACTTTCTCCCAGGTGATATTTTCATACTACACCAATTGGCGGGGTAAAAAAAGACAAGTTTTATTTAGAACATCAGATGTATCGGAGCACTGCATGGATTATTAATGTATGATTGAGGAGCCATGCAATGCTGCAATACACATGAGCTTTTATTTGCATGTCATCTGATGTTCTAAATAAAACTTGGATTTCTTTACCCTGGCAATTAGTGTAGCAGGACAACCTTCTCGGACTCTGGCTTTTGTGGCGTTTTGGACCCCTTGCTCCCATTGGCTTTGCCTTGGTGGTTGCAGCGGCCCTCCCTCCACTGTTCTGATGTTTTCTTACCTTGTCAAAAGCATTTTGATAGTACATTTTCACCAACCTTTTGCTACTTTTCCAATGATGGAATCCTGAAAAGTTATAGATGCAAATTATCTTCTAGCAGAAAATTCAAAAGAAAAAGTGAATTGCATACGGGCACCTGGTGTGTGAGGAGCGATCGCATGGGAGCCGGCAAGCTGAGCTGAAGATTCCACTATGGAAGAACTGAATGAAACTGCACTTTGTATGTGGCTGGATAAGTCAGGAGAGCAAATAACATGTAAAGCATAATATATAATCTATATCTATATCTCACCTCTGGTCGTCGTCTGGGGAGTTAGCAGAGAGAAGGGACATCATTGTGGACTTCCCGGCTCCCTGAAATCCAAGAACTCCGACCACAAGGACGTCCGTCTGATCCAGTAAATACTGAAACACCAGCAAGAAGAAAGATGGTTTCACAAAGAGAAGGAAAAGACACAAGTGTCCTCTGGCTCTAGGCAATGCCCCTCCATACCCCTGGTGATGCCCCTACCTTGCTGTCACCCATCCCCCCGCCATACCCCCGGTGATGCCCCTACCTCGATGGCCCTGTCACCCATTCCTCCCCCCCCCCCGCCATACCCCTGGTGATGCCCCTACCTTGCTGTCACCCATCCCCCCGGCATACCCCCGGTGATGCCCCTACCTCAATGGCGCTGTCACACCAGTTCATGTATTCATCCACCAGCTTGATGCTGTGCTTCATCTTCTGAGGAGGCATCAGCTTTGCCTGGCCGACCACAGCTGCCCGGAGGGAAGAGGGAGGATCGTCAGACTGGGAGATGGGCCAATGGGAGAGATGAATCTCCTCCCTGCAGACAGGCAATACTTACGGTCCACATTCGCCCCCGCGTTGGCCGCAGCGCCCATTCCCCGGTTCTGGATCTGATAGACTGGCTGCGTGGGGCGCTGTCCCTCCTTCTCCACCTTGGCTGTGGCAGCAGTGGCTGGCACAGCGGCTCCATCTACTGTCGGGGCTGCTTTACCCTCCTCTCTGGCCTTCATCAGCACAATGGGCTTTTCAGGAGCGGCTGGGGCCGGTGCTGGCTTCGACTAAACAAACAACATAAATTCCAGTCAGAAGAAACAGAGGACTTGTACCAAAAGTAAAATGTGGCGACAGAAAACTGAATAGGATGAAAGTTACTCAGTATGTGGAGAGGTCAGAGGCAGTGAGAACTGACACCTCAGCTGCTGGACAGACTTCATATGTTACCCGCTTCACCCCAAAGGTCAGAGGCAGTGAGAACTGACACCTCAGCTGCTGGACAGACTTCATATGTTACCCACTTCACCCCAAAGGGGTTTTACCCTAACGGACAAGAGCGATTTTCACCTTTCAGTGCTCATCCCTTTCATTTGCCAATAGCTTCATCACTACTTATCACAATAAAATGAACCATATCTTGTTTTTTCACCACCAAAAATACACTATTTCTCCAATTTCATCCCCTATAGGTTTAATATAAACACTGCTACTGTACATAAATACCCACACATTTTATCTGCCTATTTGTCCTGGTTATCACAAGATTTTAATTATGTTCCTAGTACAAAGTATGGTGACAATATAGTATTTGGAAATAAAGGTGTAGTTTCTCTACGGTGTTTGTTTTCCCCTTTTTTCACGTGCACATGCGCGGGAGCATGCACATATGTGGGAGCGTGCACATGCACGGGAGCACGCACGCGCACAGCGGCGGCAGCACTGCTTGACTTATAAAAACTTCCTGGAGCCGTTAAGAGGCTCTAGCAGGACGTTTTTATAAGTCAGCTTGTTAGTAAGTGGTTAATCAGGGAATGTGGGGATGAGATCTGAGAGTTTAAAGGTAGCGACACATGGAGCAATGACGGGCAGATCTGACCAAGAGACCAATCTCTCTCTGACTGAATCTGGTTGGAAAGAGATCTGCCAGCTGCCCACACACAGCAGGCCGATTCCTGATCAGTATCATGCTGAAATTGATCCGGAATGGGCCTTGTGACCCTGCGTCCATCGCTGTCCCCCCCCCCCCCAATGTCCAGTGTGCCCTCCGGTGCCCAGTGCAGTGTAGATTACTGGTCTGCGCCGTTGGCTCCATCCAAACATGCGCTCTATGTGGTTGCCAGAGTAACGTAGGCGTGACATCACACACGTGCCCATGTGCACGCCGGCAACCACATTGGACATTAGGAGGGACAGCGTCGGGGGTTTTGTCGCTCCCCGTTACTGTCGCGCAGCAGATCAACCCCGACATCTTGCAGCCAATCGACATGCTTGGCCTGAAATTGGTCGCACCATTGAACAGACATGCATTTGGCGGCACCGGTTTTCATCCGATTGGATAGTTATCGAATCAGGTGGTCGATCGGCCGCCAAGTCGATAGATGTATGGCCAGGTTACGTCTCCAGAATTCTAGATAAAAGACATTCCAAGGGGAAGCTGCAGTTCTCTATCAGGCTGCGTGTACTTCTGGACAGGGCAATGAGGGGTGGAGCAGGCGGAGTTACATGAATCTGCGGCGACGCCCAGCATTCAGTGACCCCTCCTCCTGTGTATTCTCCCCAGTGATATCCTCACACCCCATTAATAAGCCCCCAGCAAGCAAGAAACACTCACAATAACTGTGATATGACTTTTCTCATCTACTTTTTCCTTTATTCAACTAAAAAATTCCCAAAAAGTTTTGTGTAGAAAAGAAGAAAAATTATTTCCTAGAAGAAAACTCAGGAGAAACAGTGAACAGAATGTCAGGCTTCAAGTGCATTACCCTGACAGCACTCTCCTAGCAGCGCTACACACCGCCTCCGACAAGCAGGCCGCAGGTCACATGACCACTGATTTGGAGATATTATTTAACCCTTTTGGGACCGGACAGAGCTGGCCCCTTAAAGGGAACCAGAGATGAACGTTTCACACAAAATAAACATATCAGTATATAGCTTGTAAAGAATAAATGCTCTACCTGATAATTTCGCCGCTCTGGTGTGCCTTTTTTTTTGTGTTTTTTATCCATTATTGCTCCAGGTAAAATCAAATATGGCTGCCGGCTCATATCCCTTCTCCTTCCGGGTTATGAGTTGTTCTGCATGTGCTGTCTAGGCTATATGAGACTAGGCTGCTATCTAGGGTATATGAGACTAGGCTGCTATTTAGGCTATATGAGAAAGGCTGCAGCCTTTCATCTGTGTGCTTTCATTTTGGTATGATGTGCAGCTGCCTGTAGGAAGTGTCTCTCATAGGAATGAAACTGCAGTCACCATCATTATCTATGCAGACAGAGCACACAGATCATATTGCAGCCACACGTGTCTGTTTCAGAGATTCTCTCTCAGCAGCAGCAGCCCCTCCCATGTCATCACAGCTCTCAGTATGCAAAGCAGGAAATCTGAGCCAGGAGGTGGTAGGCTTGGGCTTGAAAAGACTCCACAGAAGAGTGACTCAGCTATAATGATTCCAGGTCAAACCTAGACTGAGCCAGTCGGGGATTCTTATCACAGGTGATAATAGACTAAGTAAGCAGATAACAATGAAACTAAAAGCAGGGTAGGTGTTTACTGTCATGTTCCCACTGATAAATGTAATAAAATACATGAGGGTGCTTCCTCTCTGGTTCTCTTTAAGGACCTTTCCCAGTGCTCTGGGATTGGCTCACAGTAATTACGGGGCCAGGAGCCAATGAAATTGCTGAGACTGAGACAGCAGAGTGAGCGGGTGCAGCGGCGGGACAGTGGTGAGGACGGCGTAAGAGCGCGACGGGCAATAGTCGGAATCCACATCCTGTCAGAGCCGCACAGCCACCAGCAGGATGCAGATTCCAACCACGCCGGTCTGTAAGCAGATAAAGTGATACTGCAGACAGAGCAAATAATCAGGGGTCACACTGCTGCAAAGCGCTAAAGTGGGAACACCAGACAGACAGTGCTGTCTCTGCACTACCGTAACACAAGTAAGCGTCTGCAGGCCTCAGGCTCTAGTGAATATTACATGGGAAGACACAGAAGGGGGGGTTCATCAAGCCTCCCATACAATACTGTCCATACACATCCAATACAAATCTGGACTCGACCATTCTCAGTGAAATCTTCAATAATTTATTTATCATTCAAAACGTGGTGATGCAGCAACAAACAAGCGCAACATTTATCAAGCACTTGATAAAGGGCAGTGGCCGAAACGTTGTCCTTGTTTGTTGCTACATCACCGCATTTTGAATGATAAGTAAATTATTGAAGATTTCACTGAGAATGGTCGAGTCCAGATTTGGATTGGATGTGTATGGACAGTATTCTTTCCACTACCCTCATCACATACTGTATGTACTGTATGTAATCTGCACAGCCATGCACAAGCGTGTCCCCCCCATACACAGACATGCAGAATGCCACAGGAAGCAGTGTGGTGCTGTCTCTGCACTACCCTCATCACATACTGTATGCACTGCTGTAATCTGTACAGCCATGCACAAGCGTGTCTCCCCCATACACAGACATGCAGAATGCCACAGTAAGCAGCGTGGTGCTGTCTCTGCACTATCCTCGTGTATCATGTACTGTATGTAATATGCACAGCCATGCACAAGCGTGTCCCCCCCATACACAGACATGCAGAATGCCACAGTAAGCAGTGTGGTGCTGTCTCTGCACTACCCTCATCACATACTGTATGCACTGCTGTAATCTGTACAGCCATGCACAAGCGTGTCTCCCCCATACACAGACATGCAGAATGCCACAGTAAGCAGCGTGGTGCTGTCTCTGCACTATCCTCGTGTATCATGTACTGTATGTAATATGCACAGCCATGCACAAGCGTGTCTCCCCCATACACAGACATGCAGAATGCCACAGTAAGCAGTGTGGTGCTGTCTCTGCACTATCCTCGTGTATCATGTACTGTATGTAATATGCACAGCCATGCACAAGCGTGTCCCCCCCATACACAGACATGCAGGATGCCACAGGGAGCAGTGTGGTGCTGTCTCTGCACTATCCTTGTGTATCATGTACTGTATGTAATATGCACAGCCATGCACAAGCGTGTCCCCCCCATACACAGACATGCAGGATGCCACAGGGAGCAGCGTGGTGCTGTCTCTGCACTACCCTCATCACATACTGTATGCACTGCTGTAATCTGCACAGCCATGCACAAGCGTGTCCCCCCCATACACAGACATGCAGGATGCCACAGGGAGCAGCGTGGTGCTGTCTCTGCACTACCCTCATCACATACTGTATGCACTGCTGTAATCTGCACAGCCATGCACAAGCGTGTCCCCCCCATACACAGACATGCAGAATGCCACAGGGAGCAGCGTGGTGCTGTCTCTGCACTACCCTCATCACATACTGTATGCACTGCTGTAATATGCACAGCCGTGCACAAGCGTGTCTCCCCCATACACAGACATGCAGGATGCCACAGGGAGCAGCGTGGCACTGTCTCTGCACTACCCTCATCACATACTGTATGCACTGCTGTAATCTGCACAGCCATGCACAAGCGTGTCTCCCCCCATACACAGACATGCAGGATGTCACAGGAAGCAGCGTGGTGCTGTCTCTGCACTACCCTCATCACATACTGTATGCACTGCTGTAATCTGCACAGTCGTGCACAAGCGTGTCCCCCCCATACACAGACATACAGGATGTCACAGGAAGCAGCGTGGTGCTGTCTCTGCACTACCCTCATCACATACTGTATGCACTGCTGTAATCTGCACAGTCGTGCACAAGCGTGTCCCCCCCATACACAGACATGCAGGATGCCACAGGGAGCAGCGTGGTGCTGTCTCTGCACTACCCTCATCACATACTGTATGCACTGCTGTAATATGCACAGCCATGCACAAGCGTGTCTCCCCCCATACACAGACATGCAGGATGTCACAGGAAGCAGCGTGGTGCTGTCTCTGCACTACCCTCATCACATACTGTATGCACTGCTGTAATCTGCACAGCCATGCACAAGCGTGTCTCCCCCCATACACAGACATGCAGGATGTCACAGGGAGCAGCGTGGTGCTGTCTCTGCACTACCCTCATCACATACTGTATGCGCTGCTGTAATCTGCACAGCCATGCACAAGCGTGTCTCCCCCATACACAGACATGCAGAATGCCACAGGAAGCAGCGTGGTGCTGTCTCTGCACTACCCTCATCACATACTGTATGCACTGCTGTAATATGCACAGCCATGCACAAGCGTGTCTCCCCCATACACAGACATGCAGAATGCCACAGGAAGCAGCGTGGTGCTGTCTCTGCACTATCCTCATCACATACTGTATGCACTGCTGTAATCTGCACAGCCATGCACAAGCATGTCCCCCCCATACACAGACATGCAGGATGTCACAGGGAGCAGCGTGGTGCTGTCTCTGCACTATCCTTGTGTATCATGTACTGTATGTAATATGCACAGCCATGCACAAGCGTGTCCCCCCCATACACAGACATGCAGGATGCCACAGGGAGCAGCGTGGTGCTGTCTCTGCACTACCCTCATCACATACTGTATGCACTGCTGTAATCTGCACAGCCATGCACAAGCGTGTCCCCCCCATACACAGACATGCAGGATGCCACAGGGAGCAGCGTGGTGCTGTCTCTGCACTACCCTCATCACATACTGTATGCACTGCTGTAATCTGCACAGCCATGCACAAGCGTGTGTCCCCCATACACAGACATGCAGAATGCCACAGGGAGCAGCGTGGTGCTGTCTCTGCACTACCCTCATCACATACTGTATGCACTGCTGTAATATGCACAGCCGTGCACAAGCGTGTCTCCCCCATACACAGACATGCAGGATGCCACAGGGAGCAGCGTGGCACTGTCTCTGCACTACCCTCATCACATACTGTATGCACTGCTGTAATCTGCACAGCCATGCACAAGCGTGTCTCCCCCCATACACAGACATGCAGGATGTCACAGGAAGCAGCGTGGTGCTGTCTCTGCACTACCCTCATCACATACTGTATGCACTGCTGTAATCTGCACAGTCGTGCACAAGCGTGTCCCCCCCATACACAGACATACAGGATGTCACAGGAAGCAGCGTGGTGCTGTCTCTGCACTACCCTCATCACATACTGTATGCACTGCTGTAATCTGCACAGTCGTGCACAAGCGTGTCCCCCCCCATACACAGACATGCAGGATGCCACAGGGAGCAGCGTGGTGCTGTCTCTGCACTACCCTCATCACATACTGTATGCACTGCTGTAATATGCACAGCCATGCACAAGCGTGTCTCCCCCCATACACAGACATGCAGGATGTCACAGGAAGCAGCGTGGTGCTGTCTCTGCACTACCCTCATCACATACTGTATGCACTGCTGTAATCTGCACAGCCATGCACAAGCGTGTCTCCCCCCATACACAGACATGCAGGATGTCACAGGGAGCAGCGTGGTGCTGTCTCTGCACTACCCTCATCACATACTGTATGCGCTGCTGTAATCTGCACAGCCATGCACAAGCGTGTCTCCCCCATACACAGACATGCAGAATGCCACAGGAAGCAGCGTGGTGCTGTCTCTGCACTACCCTCATCACATACTGTATGCACTGCTGTAATATGCACAGCCATGCACAAGCGTGTCTCCCCCATACACAGACATGCAGAATGCCACAGGAAGCAGCGTGGTGCTGTCTCTGCACTATCCTCATCACATACTGTATGCACTGCTGTAATCTGCACAGCCATGCACAAGCATGTCCCCCCCATACACAGACATGCAGGATGTCACAGGAAGCAGCGTGGTGCTGTCTCTGCACTACCCTCATCACATACTGTATGCACTGCTGTAATATGCACAGCCATGCACAAGCGTGTCTCCCCCCATACACAGACATGCAGGATGTCACAGGAAGCAGCGTGGTGCTGTCTCTGCACTACCCTCATCACATACTGTATGCACTGCTGTAATCTGCACAGTCGTGCACAAGCGTGTCCCCCCCATACACAGACATGCAGGATGTCACAGGGAGCAGCGTGGTGCTGTCTCTGCACTACCCTCATCACATACTGTATGCACTGCTGTAATCTGCACAGCCATGCACAAGTGTGTCTCCCCCATACACAGACATGCAGGATGTCACAGGAAGCAGCGTGGTGCTGTCTCTGCACTACCCTCATCACATACTGTATGCACTGCTGTAATCTGCACAGTCGTGCACAAGCGTGTCCCCCCCATACACAGACATGCAGGATGCCCACAGGGAGCAGCGTGGTGCTGTCTCTGCACTATCCTTGTGTATCATGTACTGTATGTAATATGCACAGCCGTGCACAAGCGTGTCTCCCCCATACACAGACATGCAGAATGCCACAGTAAGCAGCGTGGTGCTGTCTCTGCACTACCCTCATCACATACTGTATGCACTGCTGTAATATGCACAGCCATGCACAAGCGTGTCTCCCCCATACACAGACATGCAGAATGCCACAGGAAGCAGCGTGGTGCTGTCTCTGCACTACCCTCATCACATACTGTATGTGCTGCTGTAATCTGCACAGCCATGCACAAGCGTGTCTCCCCCATACACAGACATGCAGAATGCCACAGGAAGCAGCGTGGTGCTGTCTCTGCACTATCCTCATCACATACTGTATGCACTGCTGTAATCTGCACAGCCATGCACAAGCGTGTCTCCCCCATACACAGACATGCAGAATGCCACAGGAAGCAGCGTGGTGCTGTCTCTGCACTACCCTCATCACATACTGTATGTGCTGCTGTAATCTGCACAGTCGTGCACAGGCGTGTCCCCCCCATACACAGTCATGCAGAATGCCACAGGGAGCAGCGTGGCACTGTCTCTGCACTACCCTCATCACATACTGTATGCACTGCTGTAATCTGCACAGCCATGCACAAGCGTGTCTCCCCCATACACAGACATGCAGAATGCCACAGGGAGCAGCGTGGTACTGTCTCTGCACTACCCTCATCACATACTGTATGCACTGCTGTAATCTGCACAGCCATGCACAAGCATGTCCTCCCCATACACAGACATGCAGAATGTCACAGGAAGCAGCGTGGTACTTACTCGCTCAGCGGCGGGTTTGGCCAGGATGATGGGGGTCTTCTGCATGGTGTAGCCACTGCTTTCATCATTGCCATCCTACAACACGGGAGACATCAATGCACAGAGTGAGATACAGATCACGGCGCGACAGCAGCCGACCCAGGAAATAATGACAGATAACACAAGTCAGGAATACACAGGAGAGGAGCATTCTACCTCCCTGTATGATTCAATCCTGATCACATATCAGTGGAGATCTTACGAAGATTTGACTGAAATATGGAGACTGATAGCTCTATACTGAGGCCATACTAACCTACAGTGATGTGAAAAACTATTTGCCCCCTTCCTGATTTCTTATTCTTTTGCATGTTTGTCTCACTTAAATGTTTCTGCTCATCAAAAACCGTTAACTATTAGTCAAAGATAACATAATTGAACACAAAATGCAGTTTTAAATTATGTTTTTTATTATTAAGTGAGAAAAATAACTCCAAATCTACATGGCTCTGTGTGAAAAAGTAATTGCCCCCCTTGTTAAAAAATAACTTAACTGTGGTTTATTACACCTGAGTTCAATTTCTGTAGTCACCCCCAGGCCTGATTACTGCCACACCTGTTTCAATCAAGTAATCACTTAAATAGGAGCTATCTGACACAGAGAAGTAGACCAAAAGCACCTCAAAAGCTAGACATCATGCCAAGATCCAAAGAAATTCAGGAACAAATGAGAACAAAGTACTGTAATTGGGATCTATCAGTCTGGTAAAGGTTATAAAGCCATTTCTAAAGCTTTGGGACTCCAGCGAACCACAGTGAGAGACATTATTCACAAATGGCAAACACATGGAACAGTGATGAACCTTCCCAGAAGTGGCCGGCCGACCAAAATTACCCCAAGAGCGCAGAGAACACTCATCCGAGAGGCCACAAAAGACCACAGGACAACATCTAAAGAACTGCAGGCCTCACTTGCCTCAATTAAGGTCAGTGTTCACGACTCCACCATAAGAAAGAGACTGGGCAAAAATGGCCTGCATGGCAGATATCCAAGGCGCAAACCACTTTTAAGCAAAAAGAACATTAAGGCTTGTCTCAATTTTGCTAAAAATCATCTCAATGATTGCCAATACTTTTGGGAAAATACCTTGTGGACCGACGAGACAAAAGTTGAACTTTTTGGAAGGTGCGTGTCCCATTACATCTGGCGTAGAAGTAACACAGCATTTCAGCAAAAGAACATCATACCAACAGTAAAATATGGTGGTGGTAGTGTGATGGTCTGGGGTTGTTTTGCTGCTTCAGGACCTGGAAGGCTTGCTGTGATAGATGGAACCATAAGTTCTACTGTCTACCAAAAAATCCTGAAGGAGAATGTCCGGCCATCTGTTCGTCAACTCAAGGTGAAGCGATCTTGGGTGGTGCAGCAGGACAATGACCCAAAACACACCAGCAAATTCACCTCTGAATGGCTGAAGAAAAACAAAATGAAGACTTTGGAGTGGCCTAGTCAAAGTCCTGACCTGAATCCTATTGAGATGTTGTGGCATGATCTTAAAGACTCCGTAACAAAAATTGCATCCTGTTTTTTATCATCCTACAAGTTCCAAAAGCTATTCTAATGTGTTCTGGCTTACTGCAGCACTTTCTGCTATCACAGTCTCTGTAATAAATCAACTTATCTCTCTCTTGTCAGACTTGTCAGCCTGTGTCTGGAAGGCTGCCAAGTTCTTCAGTGTTGTGGTTCTGTGATGCATCTCCCCCCCTCCAGGTCCCTCTCTGCACACTGCCTGTGTATTATTTAGATTAGTGCAGCTTCTCTCTGCTCTATTATCTTTTACAAGCTGGATAAATCCTCCTCTGAGCTGGCTGGGCTTTCACATACTGATGAATTACATACGGGCAGAGCTGTCTGCACTCTGCAGGAAGAAACAGTCTGACACTTCAGTGGAAGATAGCTGCAGGGGGAAAGAAACACACAAATTATCTCTTGAGATTCAAAAGGAAGGCTGTATACAGCCTGCTTGTGTATGGATGTATTTTCTATGTGTGGACATACTGTACATCAATCTACTTCCTGTTTTGGTGGCCATTTTGTTTGTTTATAAACAAACTTTTTAAAACTGTTTTTAACCACTTTTAATGCGGCGAGTAGCGGCGAAATTGTGACAGAGGGTAATAGGAGATGTCCCCTAACGCACTGGTATGTTTACTTTTGTGCGATTTTAACAATACAGATTCTCTTTAAAGGAGAGTACATTTGAAATCGGCGCTGGTAGACTTGGGCGCAGGATACAGCCGGTATACGGCTGATCCTGCTTCTGCACAAGTCCGGGCCGATTTAATTACTATTCCCCCTCCAGGCCGCCATGGATAGTGGGGGAATGATATAATTTGGCTGCCAGTGATTGCTGGAGGCCGAATTATTGTGTTTTTAAGCAACGTCGGTTCCGTCTTCTGACAGAGCCGACGTTCCTCACTGAGCGCCGCTATAGACTGATTCCCATTACAGTCTATGGCGGCGCTGGCTGCGCCCAAATCTAGCAGTGCTGAAAAGCACTGCTCCGTTAAAGGATACCCGAAGTGACATTTGACATGATGAGTTAGACATGGGTATGTACTGACTCAGACAGGAAGTGACTACAGTGTGACCCTCACTGATTAGAAATTCCAACAATAAAACACTTTCCTAGCAGAAAATGGCCTCTGAGAGCAAGAAAAAGGTAAAAAGGGGAATTTCTTATCAGTGAGGGTCACACTGTAGTCACTTCCTGTCTGGAGTCAGGACTGAGTCAGCCACTTACATACCTGATATTTACCTCTTTCAGACAGAGAAAGAAAAAAAAAAAGGAACACAGCCTAGTTATTAGTGTGCTAGGCACTGTACATACCCATGTCTATCTCATCATGTCACATGTCACCTCGGGAATCCGTTAAAAAGGCAGTTCATGCTAGAAAACCCTCAAATAAAGCTGAATTACAACAATTCTGCAAAGATGAGTGGGCCAAAATTCCTCCAGAGCGCTGTAAAAGACTCGTTGCAAGTTATCGCAAATGCTTGATTGCAGTTATTGCTGCTAAGGGTGGCCCAACCAGTTATTAGGTTCAGGGGGCAATTTCTTTTTCACACAGGGCCATGTAGGTTTTGAGGTTTTTTTCTCACTAAATAATAAAAACCATCATTTAAAACTGCATTTTGTGTTCAATTATGTTATCTTTGACTAATAGTTAACGGTTTTTGATGAGCAGAAACATTTAAGTGTGACAAACATGCAAAAGAATAAGAAATCAGGAAGGGGGCAAATAGTTTTTCACACCACTGTATATGGAGGCGGTACTGTTATCGGTTAGGAGGAGGAGCTATGAGGCATAATGGACAATTTGTCACTCAGCTTTAGGGAGTCGATCACAGGCAGATTCAGTAGAAAATGGTCAAAATCTGCCATTGCCAATAAAATATCGACCAACCTCAGCATCTATCTGTTCTGTTCGGGCGTTTTCTAACAATGCCAGTTGCCTGGCTGTCATGTTGAGCTTATGGCTTTTTTTTTGAGTCACAGCCCTGGAATCAGCATGCAGCCAGTGGAGTCGCAGCCCTGAAACCAGCATGTAACCAGAGGAATCACACATGCTCATTCCAGGGCCAGTGACTGTAGTATTAGGAGCACCAGCACAGAAGCTAGGGAAACTCGTTAAACTCAAATCACCTGTGCAGGGTGGGCGGGGCTTAATCTTACCTATCATGACGTCTCTTTGTCCGTCCCTCGGCGCCTCCCAAGATGCGGTCCACACGCGTCACGTGACTACAAACACTTCCTCCTTCAACCCAGAAGTGTTTTTAGTCACGTGACCGCCGCTTGGACCGCATTGTGAGAGGCGCCGAGGGACGGACGACGAAGACGTCATGATAGGTAAGATTAAGCCCCGCCCTCGTGATTGGAGTTTAACAAGGTGAAATCACTATCCGGAATAAATTTGGGTCCGGAGTTGAGCAACTCTATTAGAAACCTATTGCTCGATGCTGGAAAACTGAGTGCCAAAGTCCTCTATGGGGACGTCAGAGCATTTTATTCATTATTGTATTGCATCTTATTGACGATGCCCAGTGATGGAGAACTGAAAGAGAATCTGTACTGTGAAAATCTTACATAAATAAACGTACCAGCCCGTTTGTTGTCTTTTCCTAGCCCCCTCTGTGACATTTTCGCAGCTCCCCGCTGCTTTGTTGGTGATAAAATCACTGTTTTTGTAAACAATGAAGATGGCCTCCAAACAGGAAATACATCATCAGAGCAGGTGCCTGTTTGCAGAGGCTCCACTCAAATGTGACTTGACTGCTGGAATGTTACTCCACTTGTTGCCTTAGCTGCTTGTCTGGGCTCTGCACTGATCTTTCTGCACTCACAGCTGTTCACAAGGTCACAGCTCCTGAGCCTGCAGACGCTGGCTGTGAGCAGAGACCTTATCTGACTAATACACACAGGGCCTGCAGGGGGCGTGGAGGAGGTGTGTATAACTTCTCCCTATCACAGCAGAGCATTCCTCTCTGACTCGACAAGGTTTGACAAAGAAAAGAAGATTAGATTTATTACAAAGACAGTGCAACTAGGAAAGGCTGCAGTAATCCACAGCACATTAGAACAGATACAGGAACTTATAGGATAGAAGAACTAAGGCTGAAAATCGTTACAGAGTCTCTTTAAGGTGCAAATTCCCATTATTTGTGTAAAATTGAGCCCCAGACAGACCTGCCTGGGAAAGCTGCAGTATTCACTGGTGTCCATCAGGGGGCAGAGCTGCAGCTAAGCAACTGCCCGGGCTATGTGCCCCTTCCTGTCTCAGACTCGGCTATAAGCCCCCATACTCACCCACCTCTCCTGCTCCCGATCTCGCAGCATGGGGTCCCTCTCCCGGGGAGGCTCAGAAAGGTTGAGGTTCCCGGAAGGCCCCTGCTCCATCCAGCGCCGCCGCCTGTTGCGCCCCGGAACATACATGCCGGGCTGACTGTGCCCCGAGTCAGACATCGTTCTGTGCAATACAAATAACACACGTTACACAGCAGCCCCAGCAACAGGTACAACGAACACACAAAAAGTCACCCGCTGCCCACAAAAAGCACAGAAGAGCTAAAAATCAGCAGCGTTTCCATTAATGTGTAACCGGAGGTTACCGGGTATCACCCCACTAACCACAACACGCCAAGACTGTCATTCCAGCTCCAAATGTTACAGCTATCACTCAGCCTCTTCTGCAATTATGCCCAGTCTTCTAGACTGGCAGTCCTACCTGTCCCTCCACCATCTGCCCCAGCCTGGCAGCCCTGTCTGCAGCTCCACCACCTGCCCCCATCCTGGCAGCCCTGTCTGCCCCCAGCCTGGCAGCCCTCTCTGCCCCTCCACCATCTGCCCCCAGCCTGGCAGCCCTCTCTGTCCCCTCCACCCCCAGCCTGGCAGCCCTCTCTGCCCCTCCACCATCTGCCCCCAGCCTGGCAGCCCTCTCTGCCCCTCCACCATCTGCCCCCAGCCTGGCAGCCCTACCTGCCTCCTCCACCATCTGCCCCCAGCCTGGAAGCCCTGTCTGTCTCCTCCACCCCCAGCCTGGCAGCCCTCTCTGTCCTCTCCACCCCCAGCCTGGCAGCCGTCTCTGCCCCCAGCCTGGCAGCCCTATCTGCCCCCTCCACCACCTGCCCCCAGCCTGGCAGCCCTCTCTGTCCTCTCCACCCCCAGCCTGGCAGCCCTCTCTGCCCCCTCCACCATCTGCCCCCAGCCTGGCAGCCCTATCTGCCCCCTCCACCACCTGCCCCCAGCCTGGCAGCCCTCTCTGTCCTCTGCACCCCCAGCCTGGCAGCCCTCTCTGCCCCTCCAGTAGTCTATAAGGAGAGACATGCTGCCACTTACCAGCTCTCTGCTCAGCTTCCCTCCTGTCTGCACAGCAGTGCACCGGTAAAGCCTTCCCTGGAATCTGTGACAGCACAATATGTTCCGGGGAGAGACAGTTCCGGGAGGGGTTCCCATAACAACCACCTGACACAGCTCCCGGGCTCCCCCTGCTGGCTGCTGAGAGGGCTGCAGTGCTCCCATCCCATCACATTGGGCTCTATTCTCAAAGAGCCAAAAGTACCGCAAAA